>NW_020948840.1:6593219-6595851 GCF_900497805.2 Vombatus ursinus | reverse complement strand
CAGATTCTCCATTTGTTGAATGAGAGGGTTGAATTAGGCTATCTCTGTAGTGCCTTCCAGTTCTGACACTATGTTTATAGGAATATATGATCTAGAGCTGTAAGGGACCTCAGAGATCACCTAATTCAATGGATTCAGTCAAAAAGCTGTTCTTGAGGACCTACAGGGACACATGTGGCCTCGAGGCCATAGGTTCCCCATCCCTGATTGTTCTAATTCAGCTCCTTTCTTAAGGAAACTGATCCCCAGCAAGTCCCTAAAGTTGCATAGATAGTAAGGAGACAGGGCCAAAATTCTGTTGTACAACTTCAGTGCTCTTTCTACAGCACCTGATGCCTATGATGGATATTTAGACTTCAATAGGAAATACTTAGGTAAGAGGACACAAGTGCTGTTTTCAAGTATTTTTGAAGGACTGTGGAATGTGGAAGAGAGATCAGACTTATTGTGTTTGATCTCAAAGGCAGAACTAGGAACAATGGGGAGAAATTGCAGAAAAGCAGATTTAGATCCTTTATAAGGAAAAAAAAAACCTCTGAGCAATTAGGTCTATTCCAAAGTAGAAATAGACTGCCCCAGAGGTGGTGAGGTCCCCTTCACAGTTGGTCTCTAAGCACAGGTTCAATGATTACTTGTTAGGGTTGTTATAAAAAGGATTCCTGTTCAGGTTGTACTAGGTGACTTCTCAAGTGTCTTCCATCTTTCAGATCCTATAAGGTCAGAGAAAACACTAACATACATAAAGACACACTGAGTATCTTCATTTGTCCTTCTCTGGACCCTTAGAATCATTTCCTTTCTAGCTCCATGGTCAGATGGAGTATGCTATCTATTGGTCCTATGTGATATGCATTGGCCTCCCACTGCAGAGTCAGAGAAATCAGTCAGTCTGCTATTCTGCCAGTCAGTCAGTCAGAAGAGTCTCAGAAGGCCCATTCTATCCTTCTAGCCCTTTCCTTTCTACCTCATATGCATCAAAAATGGAAATAGATGGTGTGTACCCTAGAAGTTCTAGAGCTAAAGAAGAAGGCTTTATTGATCCCATGAAGGGGGAATATGGAACTTAGTTGGTGTCCTAGGATGATATTAGGAACTATACCCACCATTCTATACTTCAGTGGGATATTATGATGATAATGATAAATGTGATACTACTTATGAGGGAAAAATAGCAAATAAAAAAGCCTCATTTATAATTATGATTATCTTCAGCATCAAGGAATATTTGTGAAGTTCCTTTTCATAAGCAACTAGGCATTTATGAACCTTGAAATGCAGTTCTGGACCCTAAATCAATCAGTAGAATATAAACTCCTTGAGGCCATACATTGTTTCCTGTTTTATATTTGTATCTTTTTGAGCCTAGCACAATGTCCTGCAAAGAGTAGGTATTACTAAGTATTTATGGGATAGAGTCAAATTGCACAAATCACATCAGTTAGATGCGGTCTCTGCCTTCTCATGTTATGAGAGAGTAAAAGACAATGCCGTTTATTAGCACAGAGGGAATACACAGAGAACCCACATTGAATCAAAGTGTAACTCATGTATTGGAAAGCCCCTTGCCCTCCACCCCCTGGCACAGAACATGTCCATCAACTCTCTCTCTCTGGACTGGTTTTCTCACTTGAACCTACCCTCCTATTTGCTGGTGTTGTTGTTGTTTGTCCTTTGTCCTCAAAAATGACCAATGATTAGCAGATGTAAGTTTGTAAAGAAAGGCCACTACCATATAGCTACAGCTCAAACTCTCCCAGAGTGCTAAGGGTAACCTGTTGTAGGAGGAATCCACTCCTCCTACTCACCACTGTAGCTCCTGAGCTCCCAGGGTATGCTTCCTATCTATACAAAATCATTCACAATGATGACCCCATTAACTCTTGAAATACAGGACATTTATTTAAGCAATAAGGCAAAAGTAAAAATAATCAAATACATCACAGTTACACAACAGAAAGTAAATGCAGGAATAATCAGTACATAACAATACTCACATAAACCTGAGTCTCACTCTCCCTTCAGTGGAAATAGTATCTGTTGGGGGAAATGGACATACACACACACACACACACAGAAATCTAGAATGGAGAAACATGAATAAGGACAACTCATTTGTTCAGGGAAACTAACAACTTTGCCTAAGTTCTTGATGTCTTTGTGAACTATTGGCACCATACATAGCTGCTTCTCTGCTTAACCCTGACTGGTCCTTAGTGTTCTGTTGTTGGGCAAATCAAGTTCCCTACTCTCAAAGTGATGAAATAGTAATAAGTTCTTTTAACTCATAACCACCCTTAAAAGTGTCCCAAGGTACTGTTTTGCTTTTGTGATTATAAACAGTTCCCTTAAGCCAGATAACTGCAGAGCTCCTAAGATTGGTTCTCTGGGAAATACAAACAAGCTCAGCCAACTCTTTAGTCAACAGGATGCTGCATCATACCGTTAGCTTCTTCTAGCAGCAAGGACACTGAGCTTGTCTTTCTCCTCTGCTGTTCCCTCTCAAACCAGAGGAAAACAACAAAGAACTACCAGGCACTTCTGAGAGGAATTATCTCTTTCAAACTATGGGGATGCTAAAGATAGGTGATAGATAGATAGATAGATAGATAGATAGATAGATAGATAGATAGAT
>NW_020948840.1:6358501-6593209 GCF_900497805.2 Vombatus ursinus | reverse complement strand
GATAGATAGATAGATAGATAGATAGATAGATAGATAGATAGATAGATAGATAGATAGATAAAGTTATTAAGAGCCAGGCACTGTGCTAAGTGCTCAGGACACAAATAGAAGTAAGACAGTCCCTGCTCTCAAAGAGTTTACATTCTGATGAGGGAAGACAACACATAAAGGGGAAAAGGTAAATAGCTAAGCAAAGCAGCATGGCTAGAGATGTCTGGGAAGTGCTAGTGAAGTGTTGAAACCAAAGAACATAAGGCCAAAGCTGGCCTATCAACACCAGGGTAGCTCTAGGAGTGGAGTACCATTCTCAGGTGACGAGGAAGTGGAATTCAGACAGTGTACCTGGGAAATAAAGGTCATTAGTGGAAATTCAGCTCTCATCCAATGAACTTCAGCCCTTTTTTCTAGTCAGTTAGCAACTACCAGTGTAGCAGCTATAGCCATACTATCAGATGGGTATTTTTGCTACAACCTTCTTTGTCTCATGAACCCCTTGGCAGTGTGGTGACCATGGACCTCTTTTCAGAATAATGTTTTTAAATGCATAAAATAAAATATACAAGATTACAAAGAAAACCAATTACATTGAAACAAGGATATACATATATTTTTCCCATCTAAGTTCACAGATGCCCCAGAATCTATACACAGACCCCTTACAGACTCATAACCCCAGTTTAAGAACCCTGGGCTATTCCTCTCACCCAGCTTTTTCAGCTTGGTTCTTCACTACTCTTAATGTCTCAAATCAGAAATTCTTGGTTCTCAGGTATTCATTTCTATTATGATGTAAAACTCACAAAATCCAATTTTCCATCAGTTATAAAACCAAGTCATGCCATCATCTCAAAACAGCTATTTGATTTAGTGCTTTGTGAATTTTAACCTCTCAAGCTCTAAAAATATTACACACAAATGAGCTGAGGGACCACCATACCCCACAGGCCAGGTCATTTCTCTGTTCTCACATAAGTCCTCTTCAGGTCTCAGTCCAGTCCTCCTGTGTCTGTACTCACATTTTAGCAGAAAAGCTATTTCTTCAAACATAGATTTTAGCCATTTTTCCATGTACAAAAATTCTTTTTCTGTCCCTTTCTGCAACCAGACAATTCACATACAAAAGGGGTAGTACTTTATATCTTTCACATGTTGACTTAATCCTTTTTCTTTATACATCAGTTCATTTTCTTCCCCTTTTAGCAACCAAACAGCTGATATACAAAAGCATAAATACATTTATTTATTCATATCAGATGCAAATCCATGCATTTGTGGGATAGGAGAAGGTGCCAAAGGAATTTTGTGGTCAGAGTGGATTGGCAAACATTATCATCCATTTTATATATGACTGGAAGAACTTCCTGGAAGAGGAGAGATTTCAGGTGGAGCTACAGAAACTACAGAAGGAGTGGCAGTTCACAGTGACCTAGTGAAATGTGTAATAGTAAACAGAGAGCTCTATCCTAGTCTTAACTATTTATATCCCTATCTTCAGTTCAATTGAACAAACATTTATTAAAAGCTTTTATGTGAAAAGACTTATGTTTGGCACCAAGGACACAAAGATAACATCACAATCCCCTGCCATGTTATACCCTCCCCCCAAGAGTTCATTCTGCTAGTGAGATACAGCAGGTATTCTGAGAAGCATAATCCAAGCTAGGTAGTGACAGAGAAAAGGAGAGACATTGACAAAATGTTCCAGGAAAATCTGAGGTAGTAGAGAACTTCTGGATGACAGAATCAAGGAAATTTACACAGGAGGAGGTGGCAACAGATTGAAACTTAAAAGATTGTGAAAGTAAGAGATGACGAGGGAGCGTGTTTCAGGAGTGAGCTCCCTGAGGGCATAAATCTGGCTTTATTTGTACTTGTAGCTCTTGCTAAGAGCCCCAGCATATGTTTCTGTACTTTGTAAGTGCAAGAAATGTTTGCTAAATTGAATTGGACAGAAGCCAAAATAAAGCACTGAGAAGGTGCAACCCAGATCTAAAGGGTTTTACTTAGGGTTATACACAGGGGTGTGCTGGGGACAGCTCTTACTGGTTCTGGAGAGCTGATTGTCAAATTTTCAGTGTAAGCATTTCCACCTGAAAAATCAGCAAATGCTACAAGTCAGGGCTTCATTTGTTGTTTTGTTAATTGTCTCGACTTCAGAAAGTGATGGTGAAAACACTAATAATACAAATTGAACTTTAGTGTATTCTGTGCCCATTTTTTCCCGAGAGCCTGTTGTTAAAAATTTACCAGCAAACCCCTGGTTACACGAATCAAAACATTAGCAATCATTCCTTCAAGGCTAAATTCAAGTACAATCCTATCCTGACCCCCCAGTTGCTAATGTCCATCTCTCTGAAACTACTTTGCGTGTACTGTATATACGCTTGTATTAAGAGATAAAACAGCTTGTGTTTAGAGAGCTGCCTCTTGAATCAAGTTAGAAAAACCTGAATTCAAATTTGGCATTTAACACATGCTGGCTATATGATCCTGTGCAAGTCACGGTAACCTCTTGGTACCCCATGCAACTCTGCTACTATATGTTGAAGGGTATATACTAATCTGCATTTGCAGGAGTTTGCTTCCTGGGAGTTCCCATACCAATGAAATCACAGGTCCAGTACATGAAATATTTTGTTTTTATTTCTCTGTGTTCTTATTGGCCTCCGTCCACCTCAACCCCACTATAGACTATAAGTTCCTTGAGCAAAGAGACTATCTCCTATGCCTAGTACGGTGCCTAACACATTGTAGGCACCTAGTAAATGCTTGTTGAATAAATGAGTCTTACTTAGGAATATCAATATCAATACCAATATCAAATCAACTGCAAAATAAACCTTAATGCAATAATCAATAAGAAGCAAACAGTTTCTAAATTAAAATATCACCAAGCTGGTCAGATTCTAACCTGTTGTTAAACCTAGTTTTAGTACAGTTATTTTTCCCTAAAAGGAGTTAGGAAAAATACACCAAAATTGTTTTACAATAGTATTTTCATTGAACCTTTCCCAAAAGATCTGATTTTTATTCTCCTAGAGTGAAAAAAAATATCCTTGGGGTCTGAGGTTAGGCTAAGGCCTAGGGCTGGGGATGAAGGAGAAGCCAGGGTCAGGGCTAGGATGGGGACTGGTAATGGATTTGAAGCTGAGTCTGGGTCTGGGTCAGAGACTGCACAGCATAGACCCCTCTTTCACTGGAAATGTCCAAGAACCAACCACAAGGAAGGAGCTGGCAGCTATTGGCCTTGATTGATCTGATCTTCCTTAATTATCTTACACTCTATGGGGATCCCATCTTTCAAACAATAAGGGAGATTCTCACCTAGGTCTATTACAGCTGAGACAATCAGAGAAGACTTTATGCAGGAGGTACAGGCATTTGAGTTGGGCTGGTAAGAATTTGACAAGTTGGGGAGGGAATTCCAGGCTTAAGAAGCTGCCTGGGAGCACAGGCAGGAGATGTGTTCCGGGGACAAGGAAAGAATAGACCAGTTTGACTGGAGCATGCAGTGTGTGGAGGGGACTAGTTGGATATAAAACTGTAAGAATAGCATTGAATTTAGTCCAATTCAACATTTATTTTTATGCCTATTACATGCAAAGAACCTTTCTTAGAGGTAGCTGGGTTGGCACAGTGGATAAAGAGCCAGGCCTAGAGTTTGGAAGACATGTTTTCAAATCTGGCCTCAGGCACTTACTATTTTTGTGACCTTGGGTGAGTCATTTAACCTCTATCCACCTCAGTCTCCTCATCTGTAAAATGGGGATAACAATAGCACCTAACCCCCAAGGTTGTTGTAAGGATCAAATGAGATAATATTTTCGAAGCACTTAGCCTAGTGCCTGACATACAGTAGGCGCCACATAAATGTTAGCTATTATTATTATTCTAGGCTCTGAGGACACAAAGATGAACATTTCTTGGTACACTGGGCTAAGGCATGAAGGAAAGGAAATAACTAAAACAAATATTGAAGCACTGAAAACAGTCTGGGTCTGAGAAGATTCTGTTGCTTCTGTTCCAGGTGAAGTTCATTACCGAAGTAAATACCTCCGAAGTGACACCTACAATTCCAATATTGAAGCCAACAGGATTGTGGTGTCAGAGTTTGGAACTATGGCTTATCCAGATCCCTGCAAAAATATATTTTCCAAGTAACTACCTCTTTTAAATTGGGATCTACCTGCAGAAGCTCTCACTGTTAAAACCACGCTTTTTCGCTCCTCTGCTTATTCTTTCCTAGCTTGCTTTGTAACTCTTCTGTCCTTCCTCTGTCTGCATCATCTGTTAAAGCCACACTACCACATGAGCGTTGTAGATTTGCAGCCCCAGGGTCCCTTAGGTATGGGATAAATTCTTATCTATCAAACTAGGGATTGCCAATAGGGCTACTGGCAAATAGTCAATTCAATTCCACAAACATTTAAGTTGAGGTTAATATGATAGATGTCTCAATTATATTCATCAGTGAAGGAAACTTGAGCAGCCAGGGAGCATAGATTCATAGAGTTCAGAAATATCCTTTGTTCCACTCCCTTCATTTTACACATGAGGAAACTAAGGCCTGATGAAAGGGTACTGACTTGCACATGGTTACCCATATAGGAAGTAACCTGGAAACTGAATGTGGATCCTCTGACTCCAAATAAGGTAATCTTTCCATGCTACTCATATTATAGATGAAGAATTAGAAGTGACTTGTAAATAATAATACTGATAATAAAGAGCAGAACTGGGATAGCAACAGTTGGTACAGCTCTGCCGAGAGGGAGATGGTTACAACATCTTTTCCAGACTTCTCATCACATGCCTCTCAAATATAGAGCATAACTAAATAACACTAGGACTATTGCATAGGACAACCTAAGTGCAGAGGCAGAGAAAAGAGAATTCATCTACAAGGAGTTCCCTCTTCTCTCCTACTTCACATTTCAAAATCTTTCTTCATCGTCCCCTATTCTCTCCCTTCCTCCTCTCTCTGATGAATAGGTGGCCTTTCTTCTTGCCAAGACTAACCACTCTTTTACTCTTAACTCCTATCAGTCTCCTCCAGGAGTCTTAATCATTCCCTCTCTCTTGTCCTCCATCTCTCCTCCCCATGGACTACCTTGATTTGCCTATAAACACACTCAGATGTCTTCCATCCTTAAAAAAAAATCCATCATTTGGACTTGTCATTCTCTTTTAAACTATCATCTTTGTAGATGTTGTAACCATCTGCTATCCCAGCTCTGCTCTTTATTATCAGTATGACTATTTACAAGTCACTTCTAATTCTTCAACTATAATATGAGTAGCATGGAAAGATTACTTTATTTGGAGTCAGAGGATCCACATTCAGTTTCCAGGTTACTTCTTATATGGGTAACCATGTGCAAGTCAATACTCTTTCATCAGGCCTTAGTTTCCTCATGTGTAAAATGAAGGGAGTGGAACAAAGGATATTTCTGAACTCTATGAATCTATATCTCTCTTTCACCCCCAAACTACCAGAAAGTGTAGTCTGTATTCATTGCCTCCATTTACTCACATATTACTTCTTAGTCTCTTATAACCTAGCTTTCTACCCCATCATTCAATTGAAACTGCTCTCTCCAAGATTACCAACAATCTCTAAATACAGTTGTTTTACTCTCTTCTTATTATACTTGACCTCTCTGTAGCCTTTGATCCTATTGATCACTCCTCCTGGACACTTCCCTCTGTGGGCTTCTCTATAATTTTTCTCTTTTTTGGGTTCTTCTATGTGACTTCCTGTTCCTCCTCAGTTATCTTGGCTAGATCCTTCTCTTCCTCCCTTCCACTGTGTGGGCATCACCCAACTCTCTTCTCTTTAATCTCTGTACTATCTCCTTTGGTGAACTAATCTGGGTTATCATCTCTGTGGAGATGATTCCTAATCCTATATATCGAGCCCTCATCTCTTTCCTGAAGTCCAGTCTCACATTACCAGCTGACAGTTATTTATCTCTATCTTCATATCCCATAGTCATCTCAAACTCAATATGTCCAAAATAGAACATTTTATATTTTCCCTGCAGTTCATCCCTACTCCAGCTCTCCTTATTTCTATTAATGGCACCATCATCCTTCCAATCATTCAGCTTCAAAACCTTGGAGTCATCCTTGACTATTTCACTCCCCACCTCCAGTCAGTTGCCACACATTGGGAGGCAGTAGGTGGTACAATGGATAGAGTGCTGCACTTGGAGTAAGAAAAACCTGAGTTCAAATCCTGACTTACATTCTTTACTATCTGTGTGACCTTGGGCAAGTAATTTAACCTCTATCTGCTTCAGTTGGAGCAATTCAGATGAAGAATCTGTAAAATAGAGATAATAATAGCACCTACCTTGCAGGATTGTTGTGAGGATACAATGAGATAATATTTGTGAAGTGCTTTGCAAACCTTAAAGTGCTATATAAATGCTAGCTGTTGTTGATTCTTCTTCCACAGTATCTCCTTTTCTCCCCATTTACACCCCTAATGTAGGCTGTCATCACTTTGCACCTGGACTATTGCAATAAATCCCCAATTCTTCTCTCTCCTGTTAGTTTTTACTATTTTAATTTAGGGGTAGCTAGGTGGCACAGTGGAAAGATTGCTGGACCTGGAGTTAGGAAGATTTATTTTCCTGAGTTCAAATCTGGCCTTAGACCCTTACTAGCTGTGGGATCCTGGGCAAGTCACTTAACCCTGTTTGCCTCAATTTCCTCATCTGTAAAATGAGCTGAAGAAGGAAATGGCAAACCATTTCAGTATCTTTGCCAAGAAAATCCCAAATGGGGTCACAAAGAATTGGACATGACTGAAATGACTAAATAATAGCAATCTCTAATTTAGTCTACACAGACACCACATTTATATTCCTAAAAAACAAAGATCTGACTATGTCAATCCCTTACTCAGCAATGTCCAGTGACTATGTATTTAGTATCTTGAGGATAAACAAACTGCTCAAACTGCAATTTAGAGCCCTCCACAATATGGATCCCACCAACTTTCCAGTCCTGTTTAATATCACCCTACATGCCCTCTTCATTCTAGTCAATGGCCATCAAGCTGTTTCATTTCCTACCACCATCCCTTTACATGCGCAAATGCCCCATGCCTGCATTTCTTACTTACCTTCATTTTATGGAACCCCTAGTTTCCTTCAAAGAAGGTCACCTCTTACCAAAAATATTTCCTGATCTAACGTAATTAGCATCCTTTCTCTCATAAATTTACTTTGTATTTACTTGCTTATGTATATGTTGTATCCTCTCCTGCTCTCTTTCTACCCCCCAGTAGAATATAAGCTCCTTGAGGACCAGGTTAGCGTTGGGGATTTTTCTTTGTTGCTGTTCTTGTTTGTGTCTAACACAATTTTTGACATTGTAAGTGCTTAATGAATGTTTTTTTGGATTGAATCAAAAGACACTGGATCATAGATCTAGATGTGGAAGCAACATTTGGCTAACCTAGTACAACCCAGCCCAGAGGTGAAGAGATGCCCAAAGTCAAACAAGTAATAAGTGACAATGACATCATTTAAAACCAAGTCCTCTGATTTTAGAGTCTTTGTTCTTTCAAATATACCTAACTACCTCTCATGGTTAGGTGACTTCTTCTGTCATAATCTCTACCAGCAGAAGGATTAACAGCTGAAACACACATAGTACTCATTGTTCTCATGTCACAGAGTAAGAGACCTTAGAACTCATCTAGTTCAACCCCCTCATTTTGCAGAGGAGGAAACTAAAGCTCAAGAAGGATAAGGGTGTCCCCTTCCAGATCTAGGATTCAAATCCAATTCCTCTAATACTATAAGTGAAAAGAGCCCTGGATTTAGAGCCAAAAGGCATGAGTTAAATCCTGCCAACCTTTTGCTACTATGTGATCTTGGCCAAATCATTTCCACTCTCCACACCACAGCTTCATGACCTGTAAAATGATGAGCATGAGACTAGAAGGCTGCTAAAGTTCCTTCCAGCTCTAAATCTCTGGTTCTAAATCCTGTACACTTTCCACTATGCCATACTGTCTTTCTACAAGCAGTGGAGAGTGGAATTCTGTGATTTCTTAGTACCTTGTGCTCCTTGATACCTCTTTAGCTTGTCTCAGCTTTGTGAGAGGCACTATGCTTTCTAGCACCCACCCATCAGACTAGACTGCTAGCTAGGGACTCCCAGGAGACTATTCTTCCTGAGCACAACAATTACAGTAGACTCTAAAATCTCTTCTCTGTGCTAAATGGTTAAAGCAGAGCAAGTCTGTGGAATGAAATTATTTCTTCTTTCTCTCCCCAGAGCTTTTTCCTACTTGTCCCACACTATTCCGGACTTCACTGATAACTGCCTAATCAACATCATGAAATGTGGGGAGGACTTCTATGCTACTACAGAGACAAATTACATTAGGAAAATCAATCCAGAAACTTTGGAGACCCTGGAGAAGGTAGCTGTGAATTTCAAATCAGCAGCAATGCTTGTCTTTGCTGTCCTAGCCCTCACTCAATAAGAATTCATTGATTGAGCTTCCTTGGGCCTGAAGAGATTGACCATAACTTTAGAGTATAGAGATGTGACTCCATGGCCCTGCAGCCTGGTCTCCAGATGCATATGGCCTGAAAGCATTGTTCTAGTCTGTTGGAATGGGCTACAGGAGACCTGAGATTGAATTCTGGATCTGCCACTAACTCCCAAGGACCTTGGTCAAATCACTGTTCTCTTTGAACATCAGTTCCTCCTTTATCAAAAGAGGAAGCTGAACAAGATGATCTCCAAGATCTCTTCCAGCTCTGAAAGTCTATGAATCTGAATAATGAGCACGGGTGTGGTAGGGAAGCCAAACTAACTTTCTAGCCAGTATAACGCAGTCACACAGTTTCTCTGACCCATAGATAAATGCTTCATCATTTTCTCCAGGACTAGCTCCAAGTTATGATGCTTCTACAATGCACCTGGAAAGTTCTCTAACGGGAGTGGTTTTTACGGTTGTAATGCTATGTTCCCCTTCTGTAGACTTGCAGTCAGGAAGACCTGGGTTCAAATCTAAAAATGTCACATTTTCTGGCAATTTCTAGACTATGGAACAAGTTACTTAATCTCTTTAAGCCTGTTTTCCCATCAGTAAAATAAGGGGCCTAGACTAGATGGACTTTAAGGTTCTTTTTCAACTCTAAGTCCTTGATCCTAATTTAGAGAGGGGTCTTCCCTTTGGGAGGGTCTTGTGGCCTTGGTAAGCAACTATTATAATTGGCAGGGAGTTGAGACAGTCTAGTTCAATCTCTTCTGCCTCATGGTCATCAATCCAGGGCCTTCCTGTGGGGAAGCATCAGTGTTTCTGATTCAACAATTTTACTGAACATATATCTACAAGTCTTTACAACTTTATTCCCTTCTCTGTCAGCCTATAAGAAAAACCTGAAGATTTATGCCTCCAGGAAACTCAATTGGCAGGAATTAACCAGAATCACAAAGTCCAGCTGAGTCAGGATTAACACAATAGTCCTCAGATCCCCAGGCAGTTGCTGAGACCAGTGAGGTGCCTGCCTCTTTTTTTGATTGAGTCAGATCATCGAGAATAGTCAGATAACAGGAAGTGACCTGTTTCTCAGTACTTTCACCCTTTATAAAACTCATGATGGGCAGCAGGACTAATGCCCATTTCCAAGTCTCTTCTGATTTATCAGGGTTTTGCTACACGAGTTTATTTGTATTCCCCAGGAAGTCATTTGACCCAGGTTGTATATGAATATTCATTATGTTGTTTCGTTATGTTATGTGGTATTTTGCAGGTTGATTACCGTAATTATGCAGCCATAAATGTGGCAACTTCTCATCCTCACTATGATGCCCAAGGGAATGTCCTCAACATGGGCACATCCATAGTTGACAAGGGAAAAACTAAATATTTGGTATTTAAAATACCTCCCACAATACCAGGTATGGATTCCTGATGAGCATCTTCTTTTTCATCATCAATGATCAGGAGTGAAAAATCTGCTCTAGGATTCTTTTCTGAGGATTTTATTGGCATGTAACACTCAGTCATTTTTTTTTTGTTTTGTCATTTTCCTCCTCTAATAATAGGGAGCTCTTTCCCTCATTTTGGTTTGGACCTAGTGACCTCAGAGGTCCCCTTTAACCTTCTGATTCTGAGATTCTCTGACATATCAGGTCTTATTATCCTCAATTAGGTGGTCTCTAAGGTTCTCTCCAGCTCTGAATCTTATGATCCTATGACAGGATCATGATAGCAAGGACAGTTCTGGAACCAACATCTGGGTGCTAAAGGAAGAAAAATCTTCTTTCACTAAATTGTCCCCAATCCCACCCCTACTCTTCACTTATGCCTGGGTATGATTAAACATGCCTTAGCCACTGCTTGAAACCTGACTCCTGGTTATATGGTAGCACTGCTCCCTGAGAGTGCATAAGGAAACTCAGAAGCTCCTTCATGGCCTCACCACAGAAACCATCTTAATAACGACCCTCTCACCCCTCTTCTGTCAGGCCCCTTGCACACATCTGCTAATCTCATTGACAGGCACAGGCATTTTCTGTGCCAAGTCTGAGGCTTCCTTGCAGGGATGTCTCCTGGTCCTCCCTGGGAATGGGATGAATTGTGATCTTACCCGACTAAAGCTGAAAAAATACTGAACACACTTAGAATCATGGGCTCTAGACCGGGAAGGGACCTCAGCAATTTGTAATTTAACACCCTCACTTTACAAAGGAAAGAACTTGCTGTCATAGGGGGAAGGGACTTCTTCCAGAGCACACTGAAATTCTATGGTTCTACTTGTAGCCTAATTTCCTTTATGATGGAGACAGTGGGAGACTAACACCCCATGCGACTCTATGTGTGTGTTCTAATTATGTAGTGTGCTATGAATGTGGACTGACATTTTGGGAATTTTTCTTTAGAGAAAAAAAAGAAGAAAAACAACTTAAAACACCTGGAAGTCATCTGCTCCATCCCATCCCGCTCTCTTCTCAGCCCAAGTTACTATCATAGTTTTGGAGTTACTGAAAACTACATCATTTTTCTAGAGCAACCCTTTAAATTGGATATTCTAAAGATGGCCACTGCCTACATTCGAGGCACAAACTGGGCTTCCTGCATTACCTTCCATGAAGAAGACAAGGTATATCATATTCTATGATCACAGGCACCTGATGGTAGGGCATCAACAATCCCAGCAGATATTTCAAAGAGAGCCAGACCAGTGAGGTGGTGCAGTGGATAGAGCACAGGGCCTAGAATAAGGAAGACCTGAGTTCAAATCCAGCCTCAGACACTTCCTAGCTGGGTGATCCTGGGCAAGTCACTTAACCTGTCTGCCTCAGTTTCCTCATCTGTGAAATGATGATAATAATAGCACCTACCTCTCAGGGTTGTCGTAAGGACCAAATGAGATCATGTTTGTGAAGTACCTGGCACAGAGTAGGCACTTAATAAATGTGCTTGCTTGCTTCCTTCTTTCCATCCTCTTTGCCGCTTCAGCTTTCCCAACATATTCTAGTCTACCCACTGGCCCCTTCCACTCAGGCCTCTGGTTTGGCAGACCAAGTAGAAGGTGGGATGTGGCTAAAGCTGAGAAGAGAAGGAGGCCAAATAAAATACGGATGTGTCCACAGCAGATGTTTACCAAGTACAGTCCCTGAAGGACTCAGGCACTTCCCCATCCACCTATTCTCAGCAGGGAATGGGAAGTTAGAATGTGGGCCCTATGACTTCCTTGATTTCTGTTTTCCTGCATACAGCTGAACATAAGTTCCCTGAGGGCAGAGATCATGCCATTTTCATCTGATTACAGCACCCTGCAATTCAATTGATTTCAATAAACATTTATGGCACACAACTACTTAATAAATGTTTGTTGAATAGAATTTCCATAGAAATGGGCAGAAGCTACTCAGCTTAAGGGCCCATGTCAAGCAGAGAGCATCAGAGGGGGCCTAAAGGCCGAATTTGTATAACAGA
The DNA here is from genome assembly GCF_900497805.2 of Vombatus ursinus. Lineage (NCBI taxonomy): Eukaryota > Metazoa > Chordata > Mammalia > Diprotodontia > Vombatidae > Vombatus > Vombatus ursinus. The sequence goes on along the minus strand of NW_020948840.1, from coordinate 6,581,232 downwards.
AGAGAAATGTTTCTCAAGTTACATGGGTAAACCCAGATCATGAGATCAAGACATGGAACATAAAAGGAACTGAAACTGTTTCTCATCATAGCTACTGACAAATCTGACCACACTCTCCCCAGCCTTACCTTTCCCCCAACCACATATATACACACTCCTCTGTGCATTGCTTGGTTCTGAGGAAGGAGAAAGAAAAGGGAAGAGAAAAACAAGAAAAGTGGGGAGGAAACAGGGAAAGGGAAGAGGAGAGAGGATGGGAGTACAGTCTAAAACTAGCCTGTGAGAAAACAAAACTACCACTTCTCCTACCTCAAGCTTTTTGGTTAATCCAGGATAATTACACAAGGAGGCTAGTAAAAAGTAAAAACATGAAGAATAAACAAATATATGAGAGACAATAGCAGTGTGCAAACATGTCTAAATGATCTATGAGGAAATTCTAAAAGCAGACTTTTCAAAGTGTTGGAATTCCTTCCCCATGATACATTACTTGATAAGTAGGAAACGTCAAGTGAGGGATTGAGATGTAGAGATGAGAGGGATAAGAAATGTGTGGAGTGACTCCAGAGACCTGAGGGTGGGGACAAGGAGAGAGTGGATAAAATGGAAACTCTGCTCAGTGTCTTTTTATAGGTAAGGAGTCATCATGTCCAGCATGAAAGCAAACACTACCCTAAGATCATCTTCAAAGGGAGGTTTGGGGGTGGTGCAGCATGGAAATTTAACAAACATCACTTGTCACCTACATTCATGGGATCATGGGAAAACCCATATCTTTTGCTGACCAATGTTTTATGTCCATCTTCTTTAAGACTTACATTCATATCATTGACCGAAGGACAAAAAGGACCCTGCTGACCAAGTTTTATGCTGATCCCATGGTTGTCTACCATCATGTAAATGCCTATGAAGAAGATGGCCATATTGTGTTTGATGTCATTTCCTACAAGGACCATAGTCTTTATCAGCTCTTCTACTTGGCAAACTTGAATCAACACTTTGAGCAGAACTCTAAACTTACTTCCATACCATCCCTCGAGAGATTTGTCATTCCTCTTCAGGTGAACAAGGTAGTGTGATTAAAAAAAAATAGTGAAATGGATTTTTAAAAGTAAGTAAATTCCTACTTCCCCAAAAGTCCTCTTTGTAGTATGAAAGTGAGTGTGGGATTTTGAAGGCTATGCCAACTGAGGAAAAGACATGACAGGTCCTACTAAGTTAGAAAGGTTTCAAATATGGAGCTAGTGCTAGACTTCTGACCAAGGACCAATTTAGCTAAGCACCGAGAGGCTTGAGAACAGTATAAATTCTTTGTCCATGATGATTAATGCAACAGAAAATGTTATTTCTAGTTCAAAGAGGAAAAAATACTCAAAAGAGAGTATTTGGTCATTTTGGAATGTTTGTCTTCTGATAAAAGTATCTTCTCAACTTTTTTTTTCTGTCAAAGAATAGCTCAATCTGCAACTTAAAATAGAATGCATAAATCATGCACTTGGCCTTACTTTGCCAAACAAGATTTGCGTGACTCAATTCTACCTAAAGACATCTTGGTTGAATGATGATAGACATATCTATCATCCTCTTTCAAAAATATTTTAGAGGGTCATAGGATTTAAGAATGAAAGAATTTCACAAGCCATCAAGTCCAACCCTCTCATTATAGATCAGAAAACTGAGATGAAGATCAGGAAAAGGAAGAGGAACTTGCCCCTATGGGGGATGGATTTCTGGAAATAGTAATTAGCTATGCTTTTGCCAAGGAAACATTTTCATAGTGAAACATTTCTCAGAAAAATTGGGCAACATACACACATACAAACACTTAATCACTGTCCTAGATTCCCCTGAATATGCAGACCAACTGAGGTTAGAATAAAGGTATATAAGGACAGATACCCTTGGCACCCTTGAACATGTTTACATGGGGATGTGTAGAGGTGTCCAGGGCAAGGTAGAGCCAGGCTGAGGCAGAGCAGAGGAGAGGCAGGGCAGGGCAGACATGTACAGATGCTCCACAAAACTGGCTTGTCTACACTCCTACTGAAGGGCTCATTGTGAAGTGGGGTTATAACTAGGCCAAGATCTTGGCAGCTGCTGGAGGATTTTCCCATCCCCCTCAAGGCAAAATTATAAGAAGGGGATCACTTGAGCTCAAATGCAGGAAAATGAACTTGGTATATTTGATGGCTTTTTTCCAATGTAAAAACACAGACACTTTTCAAGTAGTCCTGTTTAGAATATCAAGGAAATTACATCCACTTTTTCACAGAATTCAACATAAAGATCTGGAACCTTTAGCCTTCCACTGCTATCCTAAGAAAAATGCATGAGACTTTTTTCGTGTTTATTAGGGCTTGACAAAGCTACTTACCACCTCTTACCATCAGAACGAGCCCAAGTTATTTTTATTGCTGCTTATATAGAAAAGTCCCATTTTGTCCCTTAAGTTGCCTGACTGGTTTTAAGCTGTGGTTCCAATATGACTATGTAGAACTACACCTTGAAAGTCAAGTTTGGGAAATGCAGCTGGAGGTCTATGACTATAATACATCGAGTTTACTTTGAAGCACACAGGGGACACCTAGTAACAAATTTTTATTGAAATGAATTGAGCAATAAATAAAGGGCTCACATATAATTATCTAATTTATAGATCTTGGGGGAACTTATTTCTTGTTTCTACCAGAATCTGAACGATTTTAGGGGAGGGTAAGGAGTTTTTCAAGGTGATAATGAGTTGAGGGGATAGGGTAAAGAAGGGTGGATTATCATAGGTCTTATAGTTGGGATTTTCTCAGACTCTTCAATAGATATGACACAGGAACTTCTATCAGTTAGAAAGCCTAGAATCAACAGTGATTCTTGCGTACAGTACTAAATAGCTTGTACCAGATAATTAATCAACAAGCATTTATTAAGTTCCTCTTAGGTACCAGATATTCTGCTAGGGAATACAAATACAAAAATGAGGCAGTCCCTGTCCTCAAGGAGTTTACATTCCACAAGGGAAATTCAACATGTTCACAGATACAAATACATACAAAAATGTATGCGTGTGTGAGAGAGAGAGAGAGTGTGTGTGTGTGTGTGTGTGTGTGTGTGTGTGTATACATAGTGATTTGGAGGGTGACCCTAACAGCTGGGAGAGATCAGGAAAGACTTCCCAAAGAAGGTAGGGATTCCAGGAGGCAGAAGTGATGAGGAAGAGCATTCACGGCATAGGGACAGCCCGCAAAGGCAGGGAGGCAGGAGACAGGATGTCATGTACAGGAAACAGCATGTAGGCCAGTTTGGATGGAATATATATAGTTCATGAAGAGAAAACATGTGTAATCAGCCTGGAAAGAGAGGTTGGAGCCAGATTGTTGAAAGGTTTTAAATGCCTAACACAGGAATTTGTATTTGTATTTTAACCTAAAAGCAATGAGGAGCCACTGAAGCTTCTTGAGCATGGAAATAACATGGTCAGACCTAGGCTTTAGAAATTAGCTTACAGTTTCTACATTAAGGGGCCGTAGGGCATGGAATATAATATTCCAGAGGTCAAAGGAGACAGGATTACAACCAAGAATCACCTAACCAGCAAAACTGAGTATAATCCTTCAGGGGGAAAAATGCACATTCAGTGAAACAGAAAACTTTTAAGCATTCTTGATGAAAAGACCAGAGCTGAACAGAAAATTTGACTTTCAAATACAAGAATCAAGTGGAACATGAAGAGGTAAACAGGAAAGAGAAATCATAAGGGACTTATTAAGGTTGAACTGTTTACATTCCTGCAGGGAAAGATGATATTTGTAACTCATGAGACCTTTGTCAGTATTAGGGCAGTTGGAGGGAAAAAATTATATGTATGTATATATAGGTAGATAGATAGATAGATAAATAGAGGGCACAGGGTGAGTTGAAGATGAAGGGCTGATATCTGGAGAATAAAATTAAGGGGTGAAAGAGGATTATACTGGGAGAAGGAGAAAGGGAGGGGTAGAATGGGGTAAATTATCTCACATAAAACAGACAAGAAAAGGGTTTTACAGTGGAGGGGAAACAGGGGAAGGTGAGAGGGAATGAGTGAATCTTACTCTCATCGGATTTGGCTTAAGGAGGGAATAACACACACACTCACTTGGGTATGGAAATCTATCTTCCCCATAGGAAAATAGGGGGAGAAGGGGACAAGGGAGCAGAGGGATGATAGAGGGGAAAGCAGATTGTGAGAGGGGTTAATCAGAAGCAAACTCTTCTAAGAAGGGACAGGGTCAAAAGAGAGAATAGAATAAATGGGGGGTGGGATAGGATTAAGGGAAATATACTTAGTTTTTCACAACATGACTACTATGGAAATGTTTTGCATGACCACACATCTATAACCTGAAAAAAAAGTAGCTTAAAAGTACACCAAGAATGAGGGACACAAACAAAGTAGATCAATCAACAAGCATTTATTAAGACATTATTATGTGGCAGCCTCTGTGCTAAGAATTGAGGATACAAAGAAACAATGAAAACATTCCCTATTTTCAAGGGAATTTACATTCTAATGGGGGAGACAACATGTACATGTATCAGTATATGCAACATATATACAAAGGAGATACAAGTGACTCTGGAGGAAAAGGCCTGCCTTGCTGAATGTTCCCTTGTGAAATGTAGGCTCCCTGAGGGCAGGGACTGTCTCACTTTTGTATTTGTATCTCCTAGCAGAGTGTCTGGTACCTAGTACGAACTTAATAAAGGTGACACTGGAGCTGAGTCTTGAAGGAAGCCAGAGATTATAAGAGGAAGAAATGAGGAAAGAGAATATTCCAGCATGGGGGACAACCAGTATAAAGGCATGGGGATGGGAGAACGGGTATTGTGTACAATGAATAGAAAGTCAGCCAGTGTGGCTAAATTGTAAAGTTCATGGAGGACAGTAATACATAAGAAGATTGAGAAGGTAGAAAGGGCAAAAAATAAAAATAAAAGAGAGAGAGAGTTTATATTTGACCCTAGAGATAACAGAGAGTACTTGAGTTTATTTGGGGGGGGGGGAGGCGCTGATGTAATCAGATCTGTGTTTTAGGAAAAAACATTTTGGCATATGGGTGGAGAGTAGTTTGAAATGGGGAGAGATTTGAAGCAAGGACAATACATGTAATTAGGAGTCTACTGAAATAGTTCAGGTAAGAAGTAATTAAGGGCTTGAACTAGAGTGGTGGCTGTGTGAGTGCAGAGAAGGGGATATGTGAAAGGGATGTTGTGAAGATAGAAATAATAAGATTAAATATATGGGGAAGTGGGGAGAGTGAGAAGTTGAAAATGGTACTAAGCTTGTGAATCTACATGACTAGTAGAACAGAGGTGCCTTTGACAATAGGGAAGTTTGAAAGAAGGGTGGGTTTTAGGGGAAAGATAATGAGTTCTCTTTGATCAGTTTGAAATGTCTGATTGGCAGTTGGTGATATGTTATTGGGACTTGAGAGAAAGACTAGGTCTGGACCTACTTATCTGGGAATCATCTGCAAAGAAATGATAGGATCTGATGAGATCACCAAGTGAGAGAGTATAGAAAGAAAAGAAAAGAGGGCCCTGGACAGAGCATTTGGGGTACACTCACAATTTAGAGAGTGATATGGATAATGATTCAGCAAAATAGGCTGAGAAGTGGTCAGACAGGTAGAAGGAAAACCAAGAGAGAGCAGTTAGGAAAATCCCAGAGAAGACAGAGTATCCAGGAGAAGATGACCAATAGTGTCAGATGCTCTGGAGAAGTCAAGAAAGAAGAGGGTTGAGTAAAGGCCATTAGATCGAGCAATTAAGAGATCAGTGGTAACTTTGGAGATAGTAGTTTCATCTTAGTAATGCAGATAGAAGACATTGCAGAGGACTAAGAAAAGAATACGAAGAAAGGAAATGGAGGTATTGAGTTCAGACTTTTTTTTCTTTAAAATTTTTTTTTTAATCCACAAGTTTAGGGGGTGGAGCCAAGATGGTGGAGTAAAAGCAGTGACTTGCTTGAGCTCTCCCCCAAACCTCTCCAAAAATCCAGAAGTTTAGCCAACATAATTTTTGAAATCTATTTTATTGATAATTTGTTTTTACATCCCCTATATTTCCCTTCGATATCTTACCTATCTTCTTCTATTTCATCCCCTTCCTCTTCCTAGACATACATCCCATATAACAAAAAAATTTGTAGACATTTTTTCGAGAATTTTAGCTAAGAAGGGAAGGAAGTAATTGAGATGTTAGCTAGTAGATGACAAATCCAAAAGCAAAATAGGCTTGTATATATACACAGAGAATGTTAGCACTAGGACCTTAGAGATCACCTAATTCTAATGGCAGAGACACCTGTCACATCAACTTCAGATCTCAATTCAACTGCCATAGTCCCTTCCCCTGCCTACCAAGTCCTCATCAACATTTTCTTGGTAACCCATGATTCCTGATGGGTGGCAGGATAACCTGCCCTAGCAGCCAAGAACTGCTGCAGAGCCAGCACCCAGAATGGATCCATAGAAGGCACCTACACAATATGCCTGCTTTGTCCCCTTTGCAAATGTTGGTCCTGCTCTGTTCTATTATCCTTTCCTACCTATGCTACTGTAATCATATATAAGTGGTCTGAAAGACTCCCTGAATATTTAGCCACCAGGGAGACATAAGTACGGTGAAAAATAAAAGAATTAGGCCAGTGATTTGCTTCTAGAAAAATAGCAACACCAGGTATAGCACTCTACAATTTATAAAACACTTTTGTACATAGTTATTTGCATCTTGTCTCCCTTATTAGACTGTGAGTTCCTTGACAGCAGGGACTGTTTTTTGCCTTTCTTTGCATCTCCAGAGCTTAGCCCAGTGCCTGACACATAGCAGGTTCTTAATAAATGTTTATTGACTGATTGGCTTTAAAACAGAAATTACTCCATTTGATCTCACAATATTCCTTCAGGGAGGTAAGACATGATTATCACCCCTATTTTATAAATAAGAAATTGAGGCTCACACAGATGGAGCACAGAGCCCTGGTATTCCTTCTCCTAAATGAGACCTTTCCTGTATGCCATGCTGCTTTAAAATGTGATGGAATTTCAAATGATTTAATGATAAATCTCTAAAAAGCTGGTGTTTATAACTAGGAGTGAAAGTATTTGGTAATACAGAGGGAAGATGGGGTCATGGAAAGGGCCAGAAACCCTGCTCCACTGCTAGTACCTGACTTCCCATTTACGTTGTATAGATTTTGTATGTACAGAGTAGTTTCTTTGTCATCTTCCCCATTAGAATATGAGCTCCCTGGGGGCAGGTACCATATTTTGGCCTTTCTTTGTATCCTCAGTGCTTAGATCAGTGCTTGGCACATAGTAGGCACTTAATAAATGCTTGTTAACTGACGACAAAATCAAGAAAGCTCGGTTTGAACTTAGGATCTGATCCCTACTAGCTGTATGACCACAGGCAAGTCAGGAAATCTGTCACTAACCAGTTTAAGACAGTTTTTTTTGTCTTCTCTGAACATCAGTGTTCCCATATGTAAAATGAAAGAGCTGGATTAAATGACCTAGCAATGAATTTCTATCATTCTAGATTTAACAACTACTAGACTTTAGCTGGATCACTTGTGATTTTTTTTAAAGGAAAACTGATTCTTATGCATGTAAATTTCATCTGAAAGAAACATTCTAATAGAAAAAATGGCTTGAAATATTAAACTCTTTTAGGATGCAGAAATGGGTGAGAATTTAGTCAAACTTGAATCAACAACAGCAACTGCTCTGAAGGAAAAAGATGACCAAGTCTACTGCCAATCAGAAGACCTATGTGAAGGTAAATGGATTTTCTCCACCCATATTTAGTGAGGGGGACAGATTTTTATAAAGTTTATGAAGCATCCTCACTTTGAACCTACATCCTATTTCAGCACAGTGTCATCACTCAGCTGGGCCACACTACCTTGAAGACATATATGGTTTGAAATGTGTGTTTCACAACACCTACAGTTCATTTAGCCCAAACCTGTCATTTTAGTGATGAGGAAACTGAGGCTCAGAGAGGGGAAGTGGCCTGCCCAAGGCTATAGAAGCAATAAGTGGCAGAGCCAGAATTTGAACACAAATCCTTGGACTACAAATCCAATTCCCTTGCCACTGTACCACACTGCCTCTCCCAGATAAGGACAAAGAGGAAAAAACTCAGGGCAGCTAGGTGGCACAGTAGATAGAGCACCGGCCCTGGAGTCAGGAGGACCTGAGTTCAAATCCAGCCTCAGACACTTGACACTAGCTATGTGACCCTGGGCAAGTCACTTAACTCTGATTGCCTTCCTCTCCCCCCTTCCCCCTTCCCCCAAAAAGGAAAAACTCCCATATATTAACTATAAAAGAATGAAAACAAAACATGCAGTTGGGAGACTAGGACTCATATCCTGCTTCAGACACCCACCTTACTAGCCATGGTTTCTTAAATATGTCACTTCCATTTCTCTCAACCTGTTTCCTCATCTGTAAAATATGGATAATAACACTTGCCCTATTCACCTCAAGGAATTGTTATGAGCAAAATTTTGTAAACTTTTAAACAATACAGAAATGGAAGTTGTTGTTACTCTGCTATTGAACAGTTTCAATAAGACTGGACTTTCCCATCACCTCAGAAAATCAGATTTACCTTTTTTTAATTTAGCAATTCTACATCTACTATATACTTTATATTAAAAAAAACCCTGAGGTTAGGATGGAGTCTATCCTCTGGCTAAATAAAGTACAGTCTTGTAAAGAGGGGTAGAAAATGATAGAGAAAAAGAGGATATGGATTGGTTCATCTCCTCTCCATGCTCAGCCGTTCCTTTCTGTACATACAGGGGAGAAAAGAGATAATGAAGTAATTAACCCTCAATTATCTGTGCTAATAAAAGGTAGCAATGGCATGAACAAACTACTCAAAAATTATTTCTAGTTTATTTGACTATGGAATATATGATGGGTTTGGGGGTCACAGTTTTCCCTTCATAATTATTCTTTGCTTAGACAAATATTAAAATTAATTTGTGATCCTTAAGAATATACTAATTAATAATGTCCCAGAACTATTCTGTAGAAGAAGGCTACCTATAATTAGAAATGTTGTAGATGATGAAAACTATGTAGCTAATAAAGAGTTTGTCTGAATAAAGTTTGAAGGGAGCCTAAGTTGGGAGGTTAAGATAGGTCTTTGAACCAGTCCCTGAACACCTCAACAACAACAACCAAAAAAAAAACCACTCAGTAATCAGAGATGTTTGTTTTCCCAGGTGTCAGATGGTTCCTGGCAAAAGGAAGTTTCAGTTCAGTTCTTAGGAATGAGCTGGGTCTGAGTTAGCTGCTGACATGACCTTCAATTCAATTGGACATTTATGCTATATGGAAAGCCCAGTGCTAGTCACTAGGGGACGCAAAAACAAAAATGAACAATCCCTGTCCTCATTACTTACATTCTACTGTACACAGAGAAATATTGTATAAGGTAGGGTGTGATGGTGGCAAAGAAGAGATCAGACAAAACGTCTGGGAAAATTATAGCAAGATCAATATGCTTCAAGCTGAAGGGATCAGGGCATATTAAATAAAGAAGGTAGCCCCTTAGCTAAGGCTGAGACAAGGATTCTAAAAGGTGGAAATAATAATAATAATTATAATAGAAGCTCATATTTATATAATACTTTAAGTACTTATTAAGTGTTTTACAAACATTGTCTTATTTGGTCTTCACAACAACCTTATGATGTAGGTGCCATGATTTTCTCCATTTTACAGATAAGGAAACTGAGGTTAAGAGAGTTAACTGCTCAGTATGTGAGACAGGATTTGAACCAAGGTCTTTCTGACACCAAAACTAGTGCTATGCCCCACTGACTCTCCTAATGGAGAAGGGAGTGCATTCCAGGCATGGTGGATTCTGCCTGCACAAATACACAGAGGCAAGAGATGGCATGCATTGAACAGCTGCTAGCCTAATTTGGTTGGAATGTAGACCAGAAATAATGTGAAATTATATTTGAGGCCTGGAGTTCTTAAGTCTTTAGCTGCATGATTAACGAAGCCACTATCAGTTTCTGTGACTAGGGAGCACCAGACACCCAGATCTGTGGGCAGGTGCAGGGCCACTCCCCAGGAAGACAGGAAGTCACTGAAAATAAGATGCTGTCACTAATGACCTCATACTTGGCAAAACATTTGAATTTGCCAATAAAAACAAACTCTCTTTGGGTAAAGTATAGCAATACCTGGGACAGTTTCTGTCAGACCCGGTTTTGGTATTCCTTAGAAAAATGAACTGATTTTACTCCATTTTTTTTTTTTTTGTGGTCTCAGGCCTACTTCATGATTAATGTCCTATCCTTCTCTCCTTGTGTTCCTGTCCCCTTAAATTCTTGTCCCCTGACATTTCATCTCTCTGAGTCTCAGTTCTTCTGTCCCATAAACCTCCTATTTCCTAGGTCCCTTCTCTGAGAGCCTTATTTCTGTTCTTGAAGGCATACGGACTATGAGTTCCATGGATTCTGATTACACTCTGAATCAGGAAATTATCTTTGACCTGTGCCGTAGCCAATGCTTATAAGAAGGTAGCAGCCTAGCAGGAGACTAGCCCAACAACATGTCAAGTTTCCTGGTTTGCTTCATGGAGATCATCTCAGTCTAAATACTCTCTATCAGAACCAAGATATTATCTCCTCACCCCAGGAGGCTTGAGAAACTCTTCCTAGGAGCTTCTCACCTTGGTATTTATCTAGCTATGTACATGAAAGAGTTCTTAATTACTAATTTATGGAGCAAGGCAACTCCTCCCCAGATCAATATCCCACTCCCACTGAAACCTTTCCTGCTACACCCAATAGTCTCGTGCACCCTTAAGTTCCTCTTTTGAAACGCAGGTGGAAAGATTATTCACCCTTTAAAGTTTCTTCTGAAAGATTTTCTGATTTTCTCTGACATCTTGCCTTCACTTGTATTTCTCCACATCTTATTAAAAATATTTCATAAAATGATTTATAGTTTAGTTCTAATGCCTAATGTTGATTTTATTTGTCAACTTATAAAAATATATTTAAACACAGGTACATAAAATGTGTATATGTGTGTGTAATCACAAGTATCTGAATTTCCTTTTTTTCTAAAGAGCTAAAAGAAGACAGTTGTGATTTCATAGTCATTGTGATTTCATAGTCATTAAACTATATTGGATTTGTCTTGTATAATTTTATACACTTAAAAGATATATATCTTTCTTAATTTATTAAATAGTTTTCAGTAGTCAAATCAATTAGCAGAGAGGGGTTTGTTTACCTTTGGATATCATATTTAAATGAATTACATTTTCCCTGGAGTTTATCCTGGCCAGCTATAAATCAGTCTTACAGGATGCTAGAGTCTAGGAGGAGTCTAGGATTGGGGTCAGAAGATCTGGTCTTGAATCTTAGCTCTGCCACTGACCTTTGGAAATTCAATTCCATCTTTCTGATCTTAATTTTCTCTTTTTTTAAGTTTTTAATTAATTTATTTTGAATTATTAACAATCACTTCCATGAGCTTTTGAGTTTTAAATTTTTCTCCCCCTCCCTCTCATCTCCTTTCCCAAGATGGCACGCAATCTGATACAGGCTATTCCTATTAAACATATTTTCACATTAGTGATATAGATAAGAATTAGAACAAATAGGAGGAACCACCAGAAAGAGGAAACAAAACACAACAGAAGAGAAAAAACAGCAAATAGTATGCTTCGATCTGCATTCAAACTCCATAGTTCTTTCTTCTTTGTGGATAGCATTTTCCATCATGAAGCCTTTGGAGACATCTTAGATTCTTATATTTGCTGAGAAGGGTTAAGTCTATCAATATTAGTCTGATCTTCATTTTCATCTTCAATGGGGATAATAATTTCTATTTCACAGGATTGTTGTGAAGCTCAAATTAACGTAGGTTTGCAGAGCTGGACACCACATTAGAGCTCTCTAACCCAATTCCATAATTTTATAAATGAGGAAATCAAGGCCCAGGAAGGAGAAATCACCTGCCCAAGGTTACAGTGCACATAAAGAGCAGAGCCAGGAATCAGAATGGTTCTTTGGACTCCAATGCCAGTGCCTTTCCACTTAATGTCCTGTTGCTTCTCTTGATATTAGGTATACAAAGTACCTTTTGCTTTAAAAAGACCCATTAAGACCCACATACATGTGAGCTATTATTATTATTAACAGAGACAAGGTTGGAGAATTTGACAATGAAAATGTGAACAGTCCTCTTCCTTTTGATGTCTCTTTGACGATATATTTGAATTCTTCACTTCTTTTAGGGATTGAGCTGCCCCGAATTAATTATGCTCACAATGGGAAAAAATACAGATACATTTATGCAGCAGAAGTGCAGTGGAATCCAATTCCAACAAAGGTAATATATTTAAAGGTCATTAAAATATCACACACTAGTTTCTGTGATGATGAATCAATTTGCTTTTAAGTGGGACACACCCAAATGGATGGAGACTGCTGGTGCCAGTAACAAAAATAGGCAAGCTGGAAAAGGGTGCCAGTTCAAAGGAGAAAGGGTGGTGATGTTTTGAATGTGCTGAATTTGAGGTGACAGGATATCCAAATATCAGGTAGAGTACTTGACTAAAGCTTAGGAGAGAGAGCAGGCCTAAAGGTAAAGATTTCCAAGTTATTAGCATACAGGCAATAGCTAAAATGAAAATGGTAGAACTCTCAATGGGAGATAGTGTTGAAAGGGAAGAGAAGCAGGTCAATATCAAGCCTTCAGAAATGTCCATACTGAAAGGATACTAAAGAAGAGAAGAAGCTAGTGAAGGATATAGAAGAGTAGTCAGAAAGGCAAGAGGAGAAATAGGATACTGTGTTACTGTTATTGTTCAGTGGTTTCAGTGCATGTCTGACTCTCTGTTACCCTATTTGGGGTTTTCTTGGCAAAGACACTAGAGTGGCTTACCATGTCCTTTTTAAGTTCATTTTACAGGTGAGGAAAATGAGGCAAACAGGGTTAAACGACTTGCCCAGGGTCACATAGCTAGTAAGTATCTGAGGCCACATTTGAACTCTGGTCTTCCTGACTCCAGGCCCAGCGCTCTATCCACTGAGCCTCCTAGCTGCCCCAAGAATACCGTAGTGTCAGGGGCAGCTAGGTGGCACAGTGTATAGAGCACCGGCCCTGAAGTCAGGAGGACCTGAGTTCAAATCCGGCCTCAGACCAAACACTTGACACTTACTGGCTGTGTGACCCTGGGCAAGTCACTTAACCCCAATCACCTCACCAAAAAAAAAAAAAAAAAAGAATATCGTAGTGTCACACATTAAGATAGAGTTGCAAGAAAGAGAAAGTGTCAAATGTGACAGAAATTTCAAAGAGCATGAGGACTGAGAAGAGGTTGTTAGACTTCCTTATTTCCTTTTTTGACAAAATTATTAAACTAATAGAATAGAGACATAATGTAGATATAATTTACAAGGTATTTGTAATAATAACAGTGATAGCTAGCATTTATAGAGTGGTATAAGGTTTACAAAGTGCTTTACATATGCAGTTTCATTTGGTCCTCACATCACTCCTGTGATATAGATAATATTATCATTCTCAATTTACAGATGAAGAAACTGAGCTTGAAAGAGGTTAAGTGGTTTGTCTAGGGTCATACAGGCATTAAGGATTTGAGATAGTATTTGAACTCAGGTTTTCCAAACTGCAGGTCCAAAACTATCTTGTAAAAGATGGAGAGATTTAGACAGGCTGATAAAACAATTGGATGGATTCATAACTGATTGAATGGCCTAACACAAAGAGTAGTCATTTAATGATTCAATGTCAACTTAAAAAAGTTTCTGGAGGACAGGCTCAAAAGAGAGAATAGAATAAACGGGGGGTGGGATGGGATTAAGGGAAATATACTTAGTTTTTCACAACATGACTACTATGGAAGTGTTTTGCATGGCACATGTATAACCTGTATCCAGTTGCTTGCCTTCTTAACAAGGATGGGTGGGGAGGGAGGAAGGGAGAAAATTTGGAACCCAGAGTTTTAAAAACAAATATTTTAAAAAAATTGTTTTCACATGCAACTGGGAAATAAGATATACAGGAAATGAGGTATAGAAATCTATCCTACCCTACAGGAAAATTAAAGGGGAAGGGGATAAGAGAAGGGGGGGAATAGAAGGAAAGGCAGATTAGGGGAAGGGGTATTCAGAATGCATGCCATCTTGGGGTGGGGGAGAGACAAAATGTGGAGAAAATTTGGAACTCAAAATCTTGTGGAAGTGAACATTGAAAACTAAAAATTAATTAATTAATTAAAAAAAAGAAGTCATGAGCAGGTGGATTTCAAAAAAATCTCAAACTACTTACATGAACTGATGCTAAGTGAAGTGAGCAGAAACAGGAGAACATTGTACACGGTAACAGCTACACTGTGAGATGATCAACCATGATAGACTTAGCTCTTCTCAGCAATACAATGATGTAAGACAATTTTAAAAGACTCGTGATGGAAAATGCTATCCACATCCAAAGAAAGAACTATGGAGTCTGAATGCAGATCAAAACATACTATTTTCACTTTTTTATTTCTTTACTGTGGTTTTTCCCTTTTGTTCAGATTTTTTTTCACAATATTACTAACATGGAAATATATTTAATATGATTGTACATGTATAGCTTATATCAGATTGTTTCCTATCTTGGGGAGGGAGGGAAGGAGGAAGAAAAATTTGATAATCAAAATCTTATAAAAGTGAATGTTGAAAACTATCTTTACATGTAATTGGAAAAAAATAAAATACTATTAAGTGCAGGGAAAAAAAAGGTTTCTGGGAGAGTGCCCCAAGGGATCTGTGCTTGACCCTGTTCTGTTTAAGATTTTTTTTTTATCACTATTTGAGTAAAGACAGAGATTGCCTGCTGTCAAATTTACAGATGACACAAGGCTGGGAAGGCTAACTAACAGGTTGGATGATAGAGCTGGGATTCAAAAGGATCTTGATGGGCTAAAACATTGGGCTGAATAAAAAAATAATTTCAATCAAGATACATATAAAGTATTACCATGGACTAAAAAAATAATTTCACAAGTGTAGGACTGAGGAAGAATAGTTAGCAGCTTATGTGAAGAAGATCTTCAGGTTGAGTGGACTATAAGCTCAAAAGGAGTCAGTAGTGTGATGTGGTAGCCATAAAAGGTAGGTATGGCTTCCAGGAACACAAAAGTGATATTCTCTGTATTCTGTCCTAGTCAGACTCTATCTGGAGACAGAGTATTCAGTTCTAGGCACCATAACTTTATTTTTTAAAAAATTTTAATATTTGATGTTTTCCAATTACACATAAAAAAATTTTAACCTTCTTTTTATATAATTTTGAGTTCCAAATTCTCTCCCTTCTCCCTCCCCTTTCCCCTCCTTCTAAAAGCAAGCAATTTGATAATGGTTATACATGTGCAGTCATGTAAAACATATTTCCATATTAGTCATGTTGTGAAAGAAAATACAGACAAATAAAAGAAAAAGAAAGAAAGTTTAAAAAACTCAAATGGTATGCTTCGATCTGCATTCATCAGTTCTTTCTCTGGAGGTAGATAATATTTTTCATCATAGGTTCTTCAGAATTGTCTTGGATCTTTGTGCTGCTGAGAATAACTAAGTCATTCACAGTTGATCATTGCACAATATTACTGTCATTGTATACAATGTTCTCCTGTTCTGCTCACTTCATTTTGCATCAGTTCATGTAACTCCTTCCAGGTTTTTCTGAAAGTTATCCTGTTCATCATTTCTTATAGCACAATGGTATTCCATCACAATCATAGAGTTCTTCTCAATTTTGAGTCTTTGCCACCACAAAATATTAATATTTTTGTTCATATAAGTAGGCACCATAACTTTTAAAGGACATCTATAAGCTGGAGAGTATCCAGAGGAGAGAAACCAAGATAATGAAGGACGTTGAGTCCTTTAAGGAAAAATTAACTGGGGAAGGGTTGGATTGGAGAGGGAGACAAATATAGAAAGAAACAAGATAAGTAAATGGAGCCAAGACTCCAAAACTTGATATCATATGAGGATTGGATAAAAGAAACTGGGTGTATTTAGTCTGAAAAAGAGAATACTCAGGAGGGAACATGAGAGTTTAAGTATTTGAAGGGGTGTTGTGGGAAAGGGATAAAACTTGTTCTGCTTCACTTCACAGGGCAAAATCAGGTACAATGAATACAAATTAGAAAGAAGCACATTCAGGCTTGATGTGATAATAAATTGAATTGGGCTGCCTTGGAAAGTGGCAGATTCCCTCTCATTGAAGGTCTTTGAGCAGTGGCTGGAAAACCACTATTGGTTATGTTGTATCTGTGATTTCTTTTGGGTGTAGTTTAGGCTAGATGGCCACTTCTAATACTAGATGCTATGATCCTTTGATTTGTCAATTATAAGGTTATTGGTGAACTTTAAGACAGTACTTTCAGTGCAGTGTTAGGGAAAGAAGCTAGATTGCAGGGTGTTTTCAATAAGGAATCATCTACTAAAGTCTTAACTCTAATTCTTCCTCACAGTGTGGAGTTGACTCTGGGCTTTTTGAAGGCTAAACCAGTAAAGTACAAGCTCTGGAAAGGTTTTGTGTGCTGGATTGGTTAGGGACAATATTGTCTGTCAACTGAAGACTCACCTAGCTACTACTTTGTGAAGAAACTCATCACCCAGTTGGTCACAGGGGATGAATGTCTTAGCCAATAGGACTCATAAAGACTCAGAAAAGTTTTGCTCTGCATCAATGGAGGAAAGACCCAAAATGACAAAATAATGGATCCCTGTTTGAAGAAATGAAAGCAGTACATAGAAACCACTCACAGGAGACAGCTTAGCAACAAAAGGAAAAAGAAAAATAGGTCAGTATCTAGAGTGGTCAGCAGAAAGTGAAAAAAGCTTAGAGTTGGAAGGAACCTCATCTAATCCAACCTGTATGTGATCAAAAATCTCTACATAATTTCCTTCAAGGGATTATTTAACTGACTGAATATCTCCACTGAAAGATATCCTACTAACTTGTGAACCAGCCCATTCTTTTGAATACTTCTAATTGTTAGGAAGGGTTTTATTC
The DNA here is from genome assembly GCF_900497805.2 of Vombatus ursinus. Taxonomy (NCBI): domain Eukaryota; kingdom Metazoa; phylum Chordata; class Mammalia; order Diprotodontia; family Vombatidae; genus Vombatus; species Vombatus ursinus. The sequence goes on along the minus strand of NW_020948840.1, from coordinate 6,564,115 downwards.
CATCACTCCCCCCTCAACCAATATCAAGCCTAAATCTGTCTCTCTGAAGCCTGTACCCATTGTCTTTAATTCTACCAGTGAAACCAAGAAGAACAAGTTTAATCTCTCTTCCACAACCACCCTTAAAACACTTTTAGAGAGCTATTAAGCTGTCCCTGAGTCTGTCTTATGTGCAAGCTAAAGAGTACAGAAAAATAATGAGTTTTTCAAAATCGAAGAGAACTAGGGATATTACAAAGCAGAGGGGAAGGAGTCAATGAAATATGGAAGATGAAAGAGGAAGCAAGGCCACTTGGAACTGGGACATGAAGTCTTCAAAACAGATCAGTATGTTGATGAGTGGATTCTTATTCAGGTATAAAACAGAGTAGATGACCTCTGAGGTTACTTTCAACTCTGAGATTCTGATTCTGAGTGATTCTGAGTCAAGAAGGTATAGGTTCTTGGCAGAGCCATAACCAGGGAGAGGCAAGAGAAGCATTTGCTTTAGCTACACAAAGTTGACAGGAGAAGAAAACATATGGAATATGCATCTACTCTCCCAAGTATGCCATACTTTTAGGATAGGTGACATAATTTCATATTCTTGCCTCAGCTGCAAAATTAACTGGTTCTTGGTACCATGGAGCAACTCAATTCAAAGAAAAGTAATACCTTTTTCTATGACACTCAGGAGAAGCTTGAGAAGATCATAATAAAGACAGATATGGTAAGGTGAAGAAGACATTAAATGAAGGAGAGAATACTCTTCTGAATTCATGCAAAGGAATTATAAACATATATAGAGAAAAACAATCTTCTAGAATTAATATGTCAGTGGAATAGGAAAATCTGCAACATAAGACAAAATGGCTTTTTCTTGGTGTCATGGAATGAGGGATGATGAAAAATGAATGAACAGCAACCTAATTATAAAGCCTGGTAGCTGAAATAAATACTGAGCCATAACTGAATGGAGGAACACCTGGGTCCATCAAAGCCAACAGTGTTCATGTGTCAGCTTGTCAATGATGATGGAGGACTGTGCATCAGCTCCCACCTGCCAGGTGTGGGGGCTAATCTAATTGGTTTCCTGGCCTACCTTCTCTATGGACATAACTGTAAATTAACATAGATTCTGAAAAAGCTAACCTCAAATTTTATTTGGAGAAGCAAGTAAAACCTTTTCAGGCTTTAGGATTTTATTTTCCTCATGAGACAGATTTCTACTGTAAAGCTCATAAGGAATAGAAGCTAGACCTGTGGCTCTCCTGTCAATATTATACAGATGCTCAAACCTTCCATAAACGTTTACTTTTAACGGTGAGAGTTGCTCGTATCCTATCATCCTCTCCACATACCTAGGTTTCAATGTGTTAGTTAGAAAGTTTGATTGCATGCATTGTACTCAGAAATAGAAAATACAATATCACAAAAATTTAGTCACTATTTGTCTTCCTTTTAAATACACAGATAACGAAATTTGATATTCTGACAAAGTCATCATTAAAATGGGGGGAGGAGCACTGTTGGCCTGCTGAACCTGTGTTTGTGCCTGCACCTAATGCACAACAAGAAGATGATGGTAAGAGCTTTTGGCCTAATGAATACTCTGCTCTGTTTTCATAGTAAGCAATGGAATCAGCTTCCAAAGCAACTGATTTGGCAGGGTCAGAAGATGTGATTGTTTCCCTGTCAAACCTATTCAACTCAATCCAGCATTGACTTACTAAGAGGCAGTGCATCCTAGTGGATAGAGAGCTGGTCTCTAAATCAGGAAGACCTGGTTTCAAGTTCCGCCTCTGACAGACTAGTCGTGTGACCCCAGGCAAATCACTTCAGCTCTCACTCTCTAGGCAATTCAGTAAGATTGTAAATGGCAGAGAAGGTGCCAACCTATATTGGTAGAGGGAGAATCCTCATCTAGGAGCTTCCTAAACCAATTTAATCACAGGTCCTGTCCCTATCTCTAAGCTTTTACTTAGCTATGTGTAAGGTTTTTGGCACTGGGGATAAATACAGAAATTAAAAATTAACACTGTCGCTGGCCTTGAGAAACTTACATTTTAGGAAGAGGAGGGAGAAAAAACACGTATACAGATATGTCAGGGGTATACACAGCATGCAGGCAGATGGAGGGAATCCATGAAAGGCAGCATGGTGAAATGCAGGGGTCATTAACTTTTTTTGCTTCATGAACCCCTATGACAGTCTAGAGGGGCCTATGGACCATTTCTTGGAATAGTTTCTAAATGAATAAAAGAAATATGTAGAATTGCAAAGGAGGTATATTATACTGAAATACAGTGATAGATAAGACAGACAGATAGATGATAGATGAATAAGTTCAAAGACCCCACCTCTGGACTTAAGAGTCCAGAAGCCTGAGTTTAAGGCCCAGTTGTGACATTTACTGTCTATGTAACCATAAGTGGATCCAGGTTGAAAAGATCATGACCATTCATAGGGATGAAGTCCCTTATGGATGTATATGTGTAGTGGTAGGGTGATGTTGGAGTGGGGGTAGGAAGCGGGGAGAGTAAGGTCTTCAACTTCTCATTATGTGAATATGGAATCATTTTTTCCATGATCTGTCTCTACCTTTCTACTGTGGCTCATTTGACCCTATGGTCCTACTTCATCACTTTCTTCCACACTCCTTAAAGATGTATAATATTAAGGGCTGGAGGCAGTTGTAGTTGGAGGCCAATTCTCATGGCTGCAGGAGCTGCCTCAGTCCCAAATTTCAGTGGAGATGCTACTCCTCCCACCCTACAAAAAAGATATAGGGGATTTATAGAAAGGAAGAAAGGAACTTTAAAATGTTTTCAAATATTTTGGTAATATTGAAACATCAGAGGGCTAGAAGTTAGGAGATCTGGGTTCTGGTCCAGTTCTGTGACTGTGTATCCTTTAGTAAGTCATTTAACTTCAGTGGGTCCTAGTTTCCTCATTCATGATTGGTCTCTAAGGGTTCTTTCAGCTTTACAAAAGAAAGCTCTGTTAACAATGGTCAGATTCATTGACATATGCATGCTACTAAAAAGACCTAAGAGAAGCAGATATTCCAGAAAATCGTATTCTGTACCCCAGATTTATAGCAGGAAGTATCTCACAGAACTTCTTCCACCTTTTGATGAAGTCATCCAGTTTCAGTCAAGATAAGAAGAAATGGTAGGGCACCCCATTAGATATCTACCCTAATCCTTTTGCTACCCAGAACCTTCTCATGCAGTTCATATAGCAACATAATAGTGGCAAAAGCATTGGTCTCAGGGTTACAGGATATAAAGCTGAGCCACAACTTACAGACTTACTGGCTATTTCACTTTGGCCAAGTAACTTCATTGCTCTGGGTCTCAATTTCCTCCATGCAAAATAGGGATAAGAATGCTCCTACTAGATAGCACACACAATGAGGAAAGCATTATAAAATCCTCATGGAGGTGCAGAAAGAAACTGAAGTTGTCATCACTGAAGATTCAGGCTTCGATTCTTGGCCTCTATGCTATTTCTCTAACATGCCAATATATTTATCTGAACAGTCTAGTCACTGACCTTCCTACCAGCTGGAGGTCAACCAGTCCAACCCCCTCATTTCACAAAAACAAATAAACCAAAAAAAAAAAAAAAACTGAGGACCAGAAATATTTGCTCCAAATCACAGTTAGGAAGATGCAGAGACAGGATTCAAATTCAGGTCCTCTAAATTGAAATCCAATGTTCTTTCCACCACATGACACTGGCAAGGAGAAAACATAAACAAGTGACATGAAGATTCAAAAAGTGAAATCTATTTCACTAAGAAGGGAATCAGCAAATTGTGACACACAACAGCTCCAGTGGCTCATCTTCCTAATCCATCAGGTTGGTCCATAGACCTACACAGCATACCACCCCTAATTCTTATTTCTTAGATTCAACTTTACTTCAGCATTAATATTAATAGTTGACATTTGTATATTAACATTCCTTATTTTAATCTCATTTGAGCCTTACAACAATCTTATGAGGTAGTCACTACAGATATTATCATTCCTATGTAACAGATGAGGAAACTGAGGCACACAGTAATTAAGGACTTTCCTATGATACACTAGTAAGGGTCAGAGGTAGGATTTGAACCTAGGTCTTCTTGACTCCAAGTCCAGTATACAATGCTAATACCTCCTCATTTACAAAAGTAAAACCACATCACAAACTTCCTTCTACCCAGTTAAACATACTTCCAAAACAGAAGCTAGGAAACATCCTCTAGGGAGCTCTGTCTTGGGCATTGGGCCTGAAGCATAGACCTCTATCCTTGGGCTTGCTTCTCCAACCATTTGTGTGGAACGCCTTAGATACTTTGTGTTTTTCTCCTAATGGGCAGACAATGAAGAAGCATATATGCTAGTAGCAATAGGAGTTTCAACACTGGCTCAAGGAAAATCACATTTGCAGCTATTCTGAGCCAATCACAATCAGACCTCCCAAAAGTATTCCAAAGTTACACTAGATAATATTGTTATGTCCCTGCCTCATATTAAAGAGGCAGCCTCCAAGATGGCTAAGCTAAAGGTTATTCTTCTGCTTTGAATGTTGAAAATCAGAATAGGAAAAACCCAAGTTTTGCCTACAAGCTTTCTTCTTTGGATTTAAGTCTTGGTTACCCAAACTACATTGTTTTTCTCAGGCTTAGATTTTCAGCATCAATGAAGATTCTTTTCATTTCAGAAATAGAAAAAAATACCCCTCCATTTTCCAAACTTGTTCATTTTTTTCTCTTAAAGGTATTATATTGTCAGTGATTGTCTCCACTGACCCCAAGAAACCACCTTTTCTACTCATACTGGATGCAAAACTATTTACAGAATTGGCTCGAGCATCAATTGATGCAGAGATACACCTGGATCTACATGGGCTATTCATTCCCTCTGTGGGTTCTCCTGAAGAGCCAGAGGACAATGTGCTTAGGAACTAATCTAATGGACTGGCCTAGAGTGATGCTACTTTGATATTTGGGAATAGACAAACTGAGTGGGATCTTATAGGACCATAAGCCTGGAAATTTTTTTCTTTATATGGTACAGTTTTATTTGATTTTTGTTCTTGGGATGGTACATTCAATGCCTTTCAATTCATTTCATTTAAATCATAATAACAATTAGAGGCGGCATGGTATAGTGTACAGAGGGTCAGCCTTGGAGTCAAAAAGGCTTGTAAAGTCTACTTCTGACACATAATGGTTAAGGAACAATGAGCAAGACACTTAAGTTTTAATGCCAGGGGAAACTCTTTAAGACTATAGTTCATGGGTGAATTGCTAACTGCACTGGTGCAGGGGGTTCCCAAATCAATAAGATTATAAGTCTAATTAAAAAATAGTAGTAATGCTAATAGCTGACATTTAGACAGTACTCTAAAATTTGTTAAGCACTTATGTACATTCTCTCATTTCATTACCATTATACTCCAAATGTGTGCCTACTCTTCTTAAAGATGTTGATGTATTTGTGGAACACTGGGCCCCAGGTTTCTGGAAGGAAATCTTCCTTCTGGAAGGAAGGAAATCTGGAAGGATCTTCATAACTACTCTGAGAAGTAGGTACTATTATTATCCCTATTTTACAGATGAGGAAACTAAGATTGCAGAGAGTAAGTTCAGTGACTTATCCATGGTCATGCAGGTAGTAGGTATCAGAGATAGGATTTGAACGCAGCTCTCTCCTGACACACAGTCCGATTCAATTCTCTTTCAAATATACCATACTGCCTATCTTTTGTCTTGATTTGATATTAATCAACAAATATTTATTGAGCAAATACTATGTACCTAGCACTGAAGAAAAAAGAAGACTTTTTATTCTGAGCAACCATTACACAAAAATTTTCACTAAAATAAATTATATACTCTATTAAAGCAATATTGCAATACTACTTATTATGGTAGGAGAGGGTTTACCCATTAGGAACATGCAAATATTTATCAGAAAGAAAATGTTTTAATTTGTTAAAGAAGTACTTGGCTAAATAGAGGTTCTCTCTTTCCTAAATCCTGGCCTGGTATTTTTAGTTAGGTTTATTTTTATAAAACTACATAATTAGGAAACTGATGCATGGTCACTTAAGAATTGCATTAGTAGAATTTCCAGGTACCTTCAGTCCTCAGTTTCAGTAAATGAGTCCCACAAACTCCATACACTGATAATGGTTTTTTGGTAGATATGCTCCTATTTGTTTAGTTATGATTGCATTTTAAAAGCCCTGTCTCAATTATATTTGTATCTCGCTTGTATTCACACCCAAACAATTTGTTAATTACTAAACCCCAGAACCTTCCACATTCACCTTGAGGCCTGGAGAAAGTGAAGAGAGATTCATAGTCGTTGGCTGTGGAATAGTGGGGTTGGACACTACTGAAAGTGTTTCTCTTCCTCCTCAGATTTTTCAAAAGTGGTTTGCTTAGATCTTCCCTTGTCCCTATTACTCTTTTCCCATGTATCACACTTATCTGCATACGCGTGCTTCCCTCATCTTTGAGGGCAGGAATTGTAATTTATCTCTATATCCCCAGTCCTGAAGCATTAGGCTTTGTACTTAGCAGGCATTTAATAAATGTTGGTTGGAATGAATTGAATTGACACAACAGAATTATTTGATATCTTCTGTTTAAAGTCAATTTGTTTTCCTTTAGATAAAGAAACATAAGATTTTGAAGTGGGACCTTAGAGATAAACTAGTTCAACACCCTCATTATAAGAGAGATTAAATGATTTGGTTACGGTCCAATAGCTATTAAATAACAGAACTAAAGTTTTTCTTATTTAAATATTAGTATTTTCATTGTAAGAGCAGAAATGGGTTCCTGACCAATGAATTTCCCCCATAGGATATAATCACAGATGATGAAGTATAAATTCATTAATAGTAATCCTTATAATGTCTTTATAAACTGTGAACATTTTCTCTAGTGAAATTAGTAAGCAAGTTTAGGATTGGCTGCATGAAAACTGGTCACAATCCTGGACACAATTCAGGCAGGAACCAGCAACTGAGAAAGAATTCAGACTCTAAGAGGATAATTGACCAGTAGGAAATACACATTCTCCAGACAGACACAGAAACAGAAAGGCAGTATTCAAACAGCTTTCAGGAGAGGGACCTCTGACAGCAAAGAGAACTGGTTATACATTTAAGAGAGAGTTAGCTTTAGCAATAAAGAATGAACTATGAAGAGGGGTAGATAATGGGAAGCCAGCTAAGTAACCCACCAGCAGAGACACTGTACCCAGAGGGAGCCTGCTGAAGAACTCCATGATGAGATAAAGGACATTAAGGTCTTTCAGTTCTTGAGATGTCAGTTGTTTTGGCCCCTATGTTCCCTACATTTGTATTTCATTACCATTATACTCCAAATGTGTGCCTACTCTTCTTAAAGATGTTGATGTATTTGTGGAACACTGGGCCCCAGGTTTCTGGAAGGAAATGTTTTACTTTTCTTACTATACCATTTTAGTCAATGGCTTGGCTTTGAGCTACTTGTGTCTACTGACTAACTATTAAAGCTAAGGATATAGGTGGAGGCTTGTGAACAAGGGTGTGCTGCAGTCAGTTCAAAATAGCTCAGAATTGTTAAAATTTCAGTATGAGTATTCACACCTCAAAAATCAGAAAACGGTACAAATCAGGACTTGATTTATTGTTTTGTTGATTGTCTAGTCTCAACACTGTGATGAGGAAAAAGTTCATATTGCAAATTAAATTTTAAAGGACTTCATGTGTACATTTTTTTGGAGTCAGTTATTAAACATTTACTAGCACACCCTACCTATGAACTAGTTTTAGTACTGCAGACATATAGGTTACCCCAGAACCTGAGGGTGTTAGCTGCCTTTTGGGCATCCAAATCATGCATATGACCACATATCGAAAGAGTGCTAAACCATAAACAAAATCGCCCCCTCCTGAAATGCATAATAATGCTTCTAAAACTGTGTCAAATTCTATTACTTCAATGGGTAATGATATCACTCAACTGAATTCAAATTTATATAGAAACAATAACCATATCAAGTTTATGTAGAAACCTCAGGTCATTCCTAATTTAGCTTATACTATAAGGTCAAATCTATTGGCTCAGAAGACAGAAAAAAATTGCTAGAACTGCTTCAGTCTTATAGTTTTTTAATAATACCTAATACCAGAAATAAAGTCTTTGGTCTATGGTTTTTTTATTGGAAGCATTAAACTTAAACATGAGCTTTAAGATTTTTTCTGTATTTTTTCAAATAATAAGAGTTTGTTTCCTTTCCTTTCCACCTCCTCCACCCCCCCACTTTGAAAACATTTAAAAAAAAAAACTCTTGTAACAAATATGCATAATTAAGTAAGACAAATCCTGCATAGGCCATATTAAAAAAGATACTTCAGTCTGCATCTGGAGTCCATTGCCTCTTTCTTAGAGTGTGTGTAGCATGCACCATTGGTCCTCTGGAGTTATGTTGGTCATTGCATTAATCAGAGTTCTTAAATCTTTAAAGGGTTGTCTTTTGGATGCTGCTTTTAGAATACACATTGTTCTCCTGGTTCTGCTTATTTCACTCTGCATTAGTTTCTACAAGTCTTCCTAGGTTACTCTGAATCTGGCTCTTTCATCATTTCTTATAACATAGTATACTCTTCTTCTTTTTGAAGAATTTTTGAATTATGTGACACGAGAGACACTGGCATAGGACTGCCCAGCATGACATGCCCTCATCAGAGAAGGTGCTGTGTTCTATGAGCAAAGCAGAACTGAAGTAGCTCAAAAGAAATGTGAGATGTGCAAATTTAGAGAATCCATCCCAAATGTTCACATGGACTATTTGTGCCCCGAGCTGTGGTAGAACATTCCAAGCTCATGTTGTTCTGATCAGCCACGTCAGACACACTGTAATTTGACTCTAACATTGCGATGTTATTTTGGTCCTCTTCGAGAACAAAGGACAACCACCACCAGTATTCCACTATGTAATATGCCATAATGTGTTCAGTCATTCCTCAATATGTACTATTTTTAAAAGTTAAAGGTTAGTTTAGAAGCTGGTTTGCAGTTTGAAAAATGTTCATTTTTCAGCTCTAAAATTTTAGTTCATAATAGACTCAAATAATTTTAAAGCTGGAAGGGACAACATTGATCTTCTAGTCCAACGCATGCCTGCAAGGTATCCACACTACAACACACTGGACAAATGGTCATTCAGCCTGGGCTTGAAGACCTCTAATAAGGAGGAGCCAACTCTCTCCCAAGATATTCCATTCCATTTTTGGACAGCTATAATTGTTAGAAAGTTGCTCTTTAACTCAAGTCTAAATTTGCCTCTTTACAACTTTCACCCACTGCTTCTGGTTCTGTCTAGGATGATCAAGCAGAATAAGTCTAATCTCTCTTCCATGTGACAGCCTTCAAATAACTGAAAACAATTACCATGTCCACTTCTCCCCTATTGCCTGTCTTGACCTTCTCTAAGATAAACATACCCGTATCATGTGATATGGTCTCAAGACTCTTCACTATGTTGTTTACCTTTCTCTAGAATGTCCAGTTTATCAATGTCGTTCTGTGGCACCCAGATTTGAACACAATTCCAGATGTGATTTGACCAGAGAAGGGTACAGAAAGACCTTTATCTCCTTATTCATTAATATAGCCCAAGATCAAATTATTTTTTAATGCTTCTTTATATTGCTGATTCATGTTGAAATTGGAATTTACTAAACTCAAGTATTTTTCAAACTGCTGTAGCATCTTATAATTCTAAAGTTAATTTTTTGAACTCAAATGTAAGACTTTACATTTATCTCTGCTGATTTTTACCTAGTTACATTTGACCCAATATTCTAGCTTCCAAAGATCTTTTTGGATCTTACCTTGGTCATCTGACACGTTAGCTATTCCTGCAGATTCAATATGCATGCTATCTATGTCTTTGTCCAGTCCAATACAATGAAATGTTTAAAAATGTTAAACAACACTGGGCAAAGAACAGATTCCTGCAGCACTCTACTACAGCCCTCCTGAGAAGGTGACAGGGAGCCATTAATGAAGTTTTTATGCCCTGTCAATCAACCAGTTTGGAATCCATCTAATTGTATTATCATCTAGTCTATATTTCTCCACCTTTTTTACATGAATAGTATGAAATATTTTATTAAATGTTTAGTTTTAAAACTCAGCAGACTATAACATTTCCCTCCACTACTAGTTTAGTAAACTTGTCAACAAAACAAATAAAATTAATTTGGCATGAACTTTTCTTGATGAAGTGATTTGGTTTCCTTATAATCACTATTTTCTTTTCTAGATGTTTATCAATCAATAAACATTTATTAAGTGCCTACTATGTGCCAGACAGTGTGCTAAGCTCTGAGGACACAAAAACAGACAAAAACAAGCCTCAGCCCTTAAGGAACTCACAATCTAATTGGGGAGGAGGATGATAAACTAACAAATACACACACACACACACACACACAGGTGTGTATACATATATATTTATACAAGCTACATACAGGATAAATAGGAAATAATAGAGGGAAGGCAGTAGAATTGAGAGACTGGAAACTGTTTCCTGTAGAAGCTGGGATTTTAGTAGGAATGCTCCATTCTAGAAATTATGCAGGAAATGCCACTATTAGGTCTGTACTCCTAAGAGATCAAAGAAAAAGAAAAGGAACCTACATGTACAAAAATATTTATAGCAGTACTTTTTGTAGTAGCAAAGAATAGGAAATTGAGGGGATGCTCATCAATTGGGGAATAGTTGAACAAATTGTGGCATATGATTGTAATGGTGTACTATTGTGCTCTAAGAAATGATGAGGAGGTAGTTTTAGAAAAACATGGCAAGACATATATGGACTGATACAAAGTGAAGCAAAAAGAACTGAGTGATCATTGTGCACAGTAAGAGCAATGTTGTAATGATGATCAATTGTGAAAGACTTGACTACTCTGATCAATACAATGATCCAAGACAGTTCTAAAGTATTCATGATGGAAAAATGCTATCCATTTCCAGAGAGAGAACTGATGAACTGAGTACAAAATAAAGTATAATTTTCTAACTTCTTTTATTTTTCTTGTTTTTCTTAAAAAAATATGGCTATTTCACATGCATAATTGGTATCACATTGCTTGCCTTCTCAGTGGGTATGGGAGCCAGTGGGATAGAGGCAGAGAATTTACAACTCAAAATTCAAAGAGAAAATAATGTTAAAAATAAATAAATAATATTTTTTAAAAAAAGGAATTTTGCAAGAAATTGAGGCCAAGCTTCCTCATCTATAATATGCCAATTGTATTATTTTTGCTTTCACGATGATTAGACAATATTTGCACTTTGCTTATCTGGGCCAGGTAACTTGAATTCATTAAGGTCAGTTAGGTGCTCTCTTATTATTATCTCTATATCTATCTTGGGTGTGAGTTCATTGTAAGTCATTTTTGTTTCATCATTTCCAGCGTGAGAGTCATTCTCCTTGTAAAGAAAACAAAAACAAAATAAAAACTAACAGCTCTGTCTTACCTGTGTTGTCAGTGATCATTATCTCATCCTCCCTGAGCTCAGTCCTGGCTTTTCTTTATCTTCCTCTTTTCCCCCACATAGCTAAAAAAATGTTAAAGAAGTGGTCGTCCTGTTCACTTCGACCAACCCTCGACTTGATCCTGTTTTCTCCCATATTCCCTCTCTCCAGTCGTCACTCTTTCCCTATATACTGACTCCTTCCCTGATGCCTACAAATACACCCAAATCTCCCTCATCCTAAAAATAAAAACAAAAAAACAAACAAACCCTTGCTAGATCCTACTATCTTCACTAGCTATTGTCCTATATTTCTCCTCCAGCCAAATTCCTTGAAAAAGCAGTCTCCTTCCAATGTCTCCATTTCCTCTCCTCTTCACTTCTTCTACACTAGCTCCCATCTGACTTCTGAACTCATTTGAAACTGCGCTCTCCAAAGCTGCCCTCAGTTGTCAAACTGCTCTCTCAAATGTTCTGAACTTCCAAATCTAAATTGGTCTTTTTTCAGTTATCATTCCTGTTGACTACCATCTACCCCTGAATACAGTTTCCTCTCTTAAGATTTCATGACAATTTTTTCTCCTGGTTTCTCCTCCTTCCTGTCTGACCACTCCAGTCTTCTTGGCTGGGTCATCAACTATGTCACTCACTCTAACTGTTATACTCCCACACTGTTCCGGAAACTTTTTCCTTTTTACTTCTCTATACTCACTTATTGATCTCAGTTCCCATGGATTCAATTATCATTGCTATTCAGATGACTCTCAGATCTATATATCCAGTCCTAACCAGTTTCCTGAGCTCTGGTATCATATCCTCAACTGCCATTTCAAACTGGATGTCCTGTAGGAATTTTAACTCAATAGGTCCAAAATAGAACTTTATTTCCCCAAAATGAAATTCTCTTCCAAATTACCCTATTATTATCACAGGCACCACTATCTTTCAAGTCACAGTTTCATAACCTATATTATCCTTGACTCTTCATTTTCACTCACCCCATAGCTCCAATCAGTTTACAGATTTTGTCATTTCTTTCTCTACAACATCCCTTTTATATATCCCCTTCTTTCTACCCCCCTGGAACCCTATTACCTCTCACATGGACTATTACAGTAACATTCCAATTGGTCTCTCTTCACACTGATCTAACCTCCACATTGCTGCCAAAATGATTTTCCTAAAGCACAGGTCTCCTAATTACCTCTAGGATCAAAAAGAAAGTCTGCATTTAATGTTCTTCAAAACCTGGTCCCAAGCTGCCTTTCCAGTCTTATTACATATTAATTCCTTCTTCTACAAACTGGTTCAGCCAAACTGGCTTTCTCACTGTTCCTCACACACAGTACTATTCCTCACACATCTGCTTTCTCTATGCTTTTGCACTGGCTATCCCCCCCCTGCCTGTAAAGTACTCTTGCCTTACCTCCATCTCTCAAAATCCCTGCTTTCTTTTAAAATTTAGGTAAAATCCCATCTTTTACATGAGGCCTTTCCTAGACTCTCCCCTACCTCCCCCTAGCTGCTGGCACCTCCTATCCCCCTTATAGTATATTTGCTTTGAAAGTGTTACATATATATGTATGTATATACATATATATACATACACATGCATGTATATACATATATATACATATATATGTATGTATACATACACATATACACACATATATGTATGTATACACACATATGTATATGTGTATGTATACATACATATATATGTGTATGTATACATACATATATATATACATATATATGTATATGCATTTTGTCTCCTTTGTACAATCCTTGAGGGACAACTTCACTTTTGTCTCTATTTCCATTGCTAACTTGGGCATAAGGTAGGTCTTAATAAACATATACTGACTGATTGGCTGATAGCTCTTCTTCTTAGTCTTAGGTCATTCTGATCTTTAGCACTTTTTGTTATTGTTTTTATAGGACTATGCTACACTCTTACATTCATCCTCTGCTGCCTGTCCTTGATTCTGTCTTCTGTATATAACAGTTAAAAATCTAAGTTGGTTTTGTGTACCCTATGTATCTTTATCAGTGCCTTCAGATAACTGCTGTTTTTGTTTCTTCACATTGAAATTGTTTCCATTAGTGTCTTCAGAATTTAATCCTTAAGATTTTCCCATCCCTCACAGGTTGCCTTCTCCTCTTTAATTTTCATCCATGGGATCCCACCTATCCTTTTCCTCAACTTTTTGAAATCTGCTTTCCCAAAATTTAGGCTACATATCAAACTAAGGCCATTATTTTCCCTTTAGACATAATTGCAATGAGTAGCATTTCATCACATCCTTGTTGATCTGGTAGACTTCTTGCAAAATTATTCATGATCACTTGCCCTATATTTGACTTAGTTATATAATTGCGCATTATCCTTATCCTATCATCAATCATACTTTGCCAAACCCCAATCTTGGATTACTCCCACCATCTGCCTTTGTTCCAATTCACATACTTCTGAACAGAGCTGGAGAAAATTTTTAAAAGTAATAACTAGATCTACCACAAATTTGTTATGTAATCTTAAATGGACCCTCACTACAGCAAGGAAATTCTTTTATATTTCCCTAATTGAGTCACTATTCCATTCACCATGGTAGCTATTCCAAGCCTTCTCATTCTTCCTTAGACTTCCCACAGCATCCTCTCTACTGCTCTCTCAGGGAAGAACCTTACCTCATACTTCGATGAAAAAACTGGGGCCATTCACCAAGAGCTTTCCCTTTTCCCTTCTTCCTCTTCTCACATAACTGAGACATTTTCCTTCACTATCTTTTCTTTTATCCGTCTTACATGAACAGGTGACCCTACTCCTTGCCAAGGCAAGCCCTTCTATATGCATCCTTCATTGCATCACCTCCCATCTTCTCCAGAAGATTGCTCCCACTATCATCCTAACCTCTCTTTAATGTTCCCTCTCTCCTTATCTATTGATTCCTTTTCTGCTGCCTACATATATGCCCATACCTCCTCCATCCTTAAAAAAAAAACTGTCATCTTATATTTCTCTCCCCTAACCCTGCCACCACCGCCCCCTTTCTTCACTAAACTCCTTAAAGAAATTTATTTACAGCAGGTGCTTCTACTTGGCCTTTTTCTCACTTTTCTCTAACCCCTCTGCAAACTGGTTTTTGATCTCATCACTCAACTGAAACTGCTGTCTCCAGAGTCACCAAAAACCTTTTAATTGCCAAATCTAATGGCCTTTTCTCAATCCTTATGCTTCTTGAACTTTCTGCAGTTTTTGATATTGATTCCCTTCACTGCTCCCTCCTGGTTCTTCCTCTGCCTCCCCGTCTGACTGCTCCTTCTCAGTATCCTTTACTGGATCTTCCTCCAGCTCATGCCCATTAACTGTGGATATCCCCCAAGTTTCCATCCCAGACCCTCTCCTGCCTTTATGCTATCTCATTTGGTGATCTTACCACTCCTAAGGGTTCAATTACCATCTCTATGAAGAGAGTTTCAGATCTATTTATCTTCTAGCCCTAATCTCTCCTAACCTTCATTCTCATATCACCCATTGCTTATTGGACATCTCAAACTCAACATGTGTAAAACAGAATTCATTTTCTTTCCTCCTAATCCCTTTTCCCTCTTCCTAGTTTCCCTATTACTGTTAGGTCCACCATTAGTTGAGACAGCTAGGTGGTGTAGTGATAGACTGCTGGGCCTGGAGTCAGGAATACTCATCTTCATGAGTTCAAATCTGGCCTCATGCACTTACTAATTACACAGCCCAGCTTTACCCTGGGCAAGTCATTTAAACTTATTTGCTTCAGTTCCTCATCTGTAAAATGACCTGGAGAAATGGCAAATGAACACAACTGAAATGACTGAACAACATACCATTAATACAGTTTAGGATTGCTGGGAACCCCAAAATGTCAGGGTACAGGGCAGCCTCCCCCTGGAATGAATCCACACACTCAAACCTTCCAGTCAAGGGGTAAATTTTATTGTAATGCCAATAGAAGCAGTCAGGGTTCCCAGTGAACCTTACTGGGGGTGAGACTGATGCTTATATACAAAAGGAACAGTGAAAGGATCTGGATGGGATTAAGGAGTGGTAAGTAGTCTGGAGTGGGAATTTCTTTTCTTTTCTTTTTTTTGGGGGGGTTAGGCAATAGGGTTAAGTGACTTGCCCAGGGTCACACAGCTAGTAAGTGTCAAGTGTTTGGTCTGAGACCAGATTTGAACTCAGGTCCTCCTGAATCTAGGGCTGGTGCTCTATCTACTGAGCCACCTAGCTGCCCCTGGAGTGGGAATTTCAAGTAAGCTAATTAGGTGATCAAGTAGTCAGGGGTGGGCCAGTGATCTAGGTTGTTGGAATGTATGGGAAAATTCAAGGCCTTTAGGGGTCCAGGTCTCATCATCCTATCACTTACTGGCCACCTAGGCTAGATACTTTCATGTCATCCTTGACTTTTCACTTGCACTTACTCTATATATCCAATCTGTTGCCAAATGCTGTCATTTTTTAATCAATTAGATTTATTAATTAATCTAATCAATTAGATTTAATCAATGCAGATAACAGCACTTTCATTCTAAATTTGCAGAACTCTCCAGCTAGTTGACAGGGGCTAGGCCAGCAGCTTTCTACTGAAACTAGACCTAGGGATGATTCTACAAGTGTGTTGCCAGGACTCAAATTAGGGTCTGAAACCTAGAAAGGCCAGAAGTGCAAATCACACTGTCCCCTTAATCAGACAACATAGGGGTATGGTGGGTGAAAGATGAAATGACTGAGGAAACAAAAGTTGGAACTTCCAAGCATATTGATTTATTAAGCAGTGTATGCCAATTGTATAACAAATTGGGACCAGTTGTCTTCCTCACCTTAGGGGGAGGAAAATACAGGGGGAGACAGATTTTTATATATTAAAAATAAAAACAAATTAATCAAATAAGACCAATTAATTAAAAGAAAATCACTAACCAGGATACATTAGGGAATCTAATTTCTTTTTTCTTTATTTTTCATATTAAACATTTATTAATTTATTTTTAGTTTTCAGCATTCACTTCCACAAGATTTTGAGTTCTAAATTTTCTTCCCAACTTGCCTCTCCCCCCACCCCAAGACAGCATGCATTCTGAATATCCCTTCCCCTAATCTGCCCTCCTTTCTATCATCTCACCCCCTTTTCTTATTCCCTTCCCCTTCTATTTTCCTGTAGGGCAGGATAGATTTCTATACCCCATTGCCTGTATATCTTATTTCCCAGGTGCATGTGAAAACAAGTTTTAACATTTGTTTTTAAAACTTTGGGTTCCAAGTTTTCTCCCTTCCTCCCTCCTCACCCACCCTCATTGACAAGGCAAGCAACTTGATACAGGTTATACATGTGTAGTCATGCAAAACACTTCCATAGTAGTCATGTTGTGAAAAACTAACTATATTTCCCTTCATCCTATCCTGCCCTCCGTTTATTCTCTTTTAACCCTGTCCCTCCTCAGAAATGTTTGCATCTAATTACCCCTTCCCCCAATATGCCCTCCCTTCTATCACTCTCCTCCCCTCCTTGTTCTCTTATCCCCTCCCCCCCTATTTTTCTGTAGGGTAAGATAAATTTCCATACCCAATAGAGTGTGTATGTTATTCCCTCCTTAAGCCAGTTTTCCTTGGTAATTTCTTGAAAGATGATATGTAGGCTCTTTTTTTTTGATCATGGCTTTCAGATAGTCCAATAATTTTAAAATTATCTCTCCTGGATCTATTGTCCAGGTCAGTTGCTTTTCCAATGAGATAGTTCACATTGTCTTCTATTTTTTTCATTCCTTTGATTTTGTTTTACAATGTCTTGATTTCTCACAAAGTCACTAGCTCCCCATTTGCTCCATTCTAATTTTTAAGGAAGTATTTTCTTCAGTGAGCTTTTGGACCTCCTTTTCCATTTGGTCAATTCTGCTTTTTAAGGCATTCTTCTCCTCATTGGCTTTTTGGACCTCTTTGTCATTTGGGTTATTTTTTAAGGTGTTATTTTCTTCAGTATTTTTTTGGGTCTCCTTTAGCAAACTGTTGACTTGTTTTTCATGATTCTCTTGCATCACTCTCATTTCTCTTCCCAGTTTTTCCTCTACTTCTCTTACTTGCTTTTCAAAATCCTTTTTGAGCTCTTCCATGGCCTGACACTGATTCATATTTTTCTTGGTGGCTTTGGATGTAGGAGCTTTGACTTTGTCTTCTTCTGGTTGTATGTTTTGATCTTCTTTGTCACCAAAGAAAGATTCTATGGCCTGACTTTTTTTTTGCACTGTTTGCTCATGATCCCAGCCAATTACTTGAGTTATAAACTCTTTGTTAAGGTAGGAGTCTGCTTCCAGTGTGAAGAATGTACTATCCCAAGCTTTGGGGGTTTTCTGCAGCTCTTTTCAGAGATACTTCTAGGGAACTGTAAGTTTTCAGTTATTCCAAGGTGGTACAATCAAGGGTGAGGTGTTTACTCCTTTCCTGGCCTGGGCTTTGGTCTATGAGTGACCACAAGACTCTCTTCTGCCCTGGAGCTGTGAGGAGGATTCAATTTCCAATGCCACTACAAGCTCCACCATGCCAGCACTCCTCCTCACCCCAGGACTGCTACCCAGAACTGTGACCTAGATCCAAGCACGGGCAAAGCAGGAGAATCCTGCCTCAGCACCAGCAAAGAGATCCCTGCAATCTCCCTCTGATCAGCCACTTGATTCCCCTCTCAGTTTGTGGGCCAAGAGCTCCAGAAGCAGCTGCCACCCTGGGGCTGTGCCAGGACTAGGGCCAGACTGAGCTCCTCTTTCACGAGGTCCAACAGACCTTTCTTATTGACCTTTTAACTTGTCTTTGGTGTTTTTGGGTTGAGAAGTCTGGAAACTGCCACAGTTGCCTGTGATTCAGTCCCCTGAGGCCTGTTTCAGGTTTATTGAGGCCCTGTCTTTTCCTACTCTGCCCATGCTGAACTGTGCTCCTCACCTAGCCTGGCACAACAGACCTTTCCAATCAACCATCCAGGTTGTCTTGGGCTGGAAATCTGTTTCACACTTTTTGTAGGTTCTGCTGCTCTAGAATTTGTTTAGGGCCATTTTTTACAGCTATTTGGAGGGGTTTGGGAGAGATCTCAAACAAGTTACTGCTTTTATTCCACCATCTTGGCTCCATCCCCGGTAATCTGATTTCTAATTGGAGGAAAGGGACTTTCTAAGTTGAGAGGGGAAGAGTGAACAGGTGTAACTCCTTAAAATCAGGAAAGAAGGCATCCCACTCCCCCTAAAGTGTCTGTATTCAATCAAAGGAACATGGAACAATAACTAACTGATCAGCATGGGGCCAGTTTTCAGACAAAACATAGAGGCTGCTTGAGATATTGTTGTTTGTCCTTTGTTTCCGAAGAGGACCAATGACATCATGGAATGATGTCTTGACTGAATTGGGTTTATGAGAGCCAGAGTTGCACAAAGTCATCAACCTCATTCTCTCTTTTAAAAAAAATATTTATTTTTAGTTTTCAACATTATTTTCCATAAGATTTTGAGTTCCAAATTTTCTCCCCATCTCTTCCCTCCCCCCACCCCAAGACAGCATGCAATCTGATATAGGCTCTACATATACATTTATATTGATCCTATTTTCACATTAGTCATGTTGTAAAGAAGAATTAGAACCAATGGGAGAAACCATGAGAAAGAAGAAACAAAAAAAAAGAAAGAAAGAAAAGAGAGATCAAATAATGTATTTTGATTTGCATTCAGACTCCATAGTTCTTTTTCTGGATGTGGACAGCATTTTCTATCATGAGTCCTTTAGAGCTGTCTTGGATCCTTGCATCGCTGAAAGGAGATGGGTCTGTCAAAGTCATCACACATTGTAGCTATTACTATATACAACATTTTCCTGGTTCTGCTCACTTCACTCAGCATCAGTTCATTTAAGTCTTTCCAAGTTTTTCTGAAGTCTGCCTGCTCATCATTTCTTATAGCATAATAGTATTCCATTACATTCATATACCCATTCTCTCTTCCAGAATCATCGAAGTCCAGTGGCAAGATAAAAGTCAAGATAACTGACAATGGCCCAGAATGCAGGAGATGAACTGGTGTCTTTGATATCTGACCAAGCACTAAGTATTCAACAGTGCCTACTTCAGCTGCCTTCATGGCCATTGCAACAAATTGTTATCACCTGCCCATTCTGCCAGAGAAGTCTTCACATACTTGGGGTAGACACCCCCTCCCCAACTCACCAATGTGTTTGAAGCCTGTCAGTTACCCTCAACCTGGTTTAGCCTGTCTGCCAAGATGGTTTACCAGAGTTTGGCCACTGCGCATGCTACATTTTCTTGGAGCCAAAGGTACACAACAAAGGTGGATAAGCAACTCTGAAAAGGGCTCAGCAAGCCTTTATACCAGAAGTGCCAATCTACCTTGAACATCCCATACACACTGTTTGCATTAAGATGTATAATTGTGAGAAAACTCCTTGAATCAATCTTTGGATCTGACCGAGTTTCTGGTCAGCATAACCCAGGTCTTTAGTTAAGAGTCTCTAAACAGCAGGTAAAAGTGGTCCAGCTTTCCAGTCATGCAGGACTAGGTTCAAACAATACATAAGGTTTTCTCCCAATTTCTACAACTGAATAAAGTTTTCTCACGAGACAGAAGTTGGACTATACCCATAATTAAATAGAAAGGGAACTGAGCTAGCTGCAGAACTGAGTCTTGAGATACAGTCAGTGTGGTTCACTCAATTTCCACAATTAACTACTTGCTGTCCTAATCCCCTCAATTCTCTCAATTTCTCCCTTTTGATTCATGGGGGAATGAGAAGCCCACTCCCTCCATGGATAGCTTATATATAAGCCAAATCTATGAGGTTTTTTCATATATTCATAATCAGAATGATGTAAGTCAGGTAACAGATTAAACCACTTAGAGGGCTCACAATGAAATAATTTTGAGAAGGGAGATTTACATGTCACAAAGGTAACCAAGAAAACAGCAGAAACATAAACACCACTTTTTAAAAAGCCAAAGCAATACAATAATGATCATCAATATTAACTAATATCAAGTCTCCTTGTATCCTAGTAACCCACTCCCAATGTCCATTTAATCAGCACATTTAGAATCCCAGATGTTTCATGTGAGTCATCTGGTCCCTGGATATCTTCTTTTGGACATTCTGGAATAGACTTCATTGTCAGGGCAACTCTGAAAGGGGTTTTGCTTTTTTGATTTTAAATCATTTGTAGAAGTTCCTAGATAATTCTGCTAAAATCTACCAGTAACAAGACTTAATACAATTTAGTACAATCTCTTAAATTTGGTTTTCCAAACCTGAAACTTCAGAGAATTTTACTTGTTATTTCTTTCTTTACCTAAACCCTGTACTTGATATAACAATCTTGAAAAAAAAATTTTTTTCACAAGGGTCTAACACTTGTAAAATGTAGTGTTCTGTCTTTTAAAATTATTAGATACTTTAAAAATGGGAAAATAATTTTGCTTTCTTTACAATTATCAATACAATTTTATATGTAAAATCCTTGATCTAATTTTGAGAACTTATTACTAAAACATAATCAAAGCCTGAATTTCCATGCTGGATTCCACCTTTGGAAGCCAGTCAAAACATAGGTATATGTTTCTTAGAGAAAATAATCTAATCCTGTTGCTTTCTCAAAATTTGCTATTCCACTTAATTAGAACTTTTATATTACATCTTTATCTTATTACTTTATCTAATTCCCCCTTTGGGAGGACATCATCCATATATTATAACTTGACAACAAATACAGATTAAAATTGTAGCATTTTTTATACTTGCATCCTATTATAGTAACTCAGAGATGTTCTAGTATCAATCAATTAATTAATAGATTTAGTATTATTCTTACAAAATTTCTATTTCTCACCTGCCCTAATTATAAACGTGCTATGAAAGAAAAAGGAGGAACAGAGTTATAACAATATCATATACCATAATGGGGGGAAAAAACCTTTTGCTCTGTTGGTTCCAGACATGAGTGACATCTGATAGCCAATCATGTAGTCACAAGGTATCAAAAGACAGGCTCAGGATTAATCAGGTGGGGAAATTTCCTGTTCAAAAAGGAAATATTATCATGGGGAAACTAAGACAAGAGGATCTTATCTTAGGCCATGCCAAGTTCATCCCCTCAACTTTTCCCAGGGACAGATATCCACTTATAGCAATTCTCAGACTGTAGCTCATGCCATTTTTCTTACTATTGGCTTCATAACAATTCAGACAACCATTCCTGTAATCAAAACTCAGAACAAAATTATACTCCCAAAAGTTCTTACCTTAAATAACACAATTTCACTAACCCTAGCTTAGGGCTTGAATATTATTAATTTCCTCATGCTTCCCTAACAGTTACATTTCATTTATCCTTTATTTATAAATTAAAACTAACCATATTCTGGGGCTTCAGATATATAGCAAATACCTGAGAGTTGACTCATATTAATGAAGTTACATCTTTAAACCACCCTTTATATTTTCACAATTTTATAAGTGATAGCCAAAAATTTTCAAATGAAAACTCACTCTATCATAGTAAAATTATCTGTTTTAAAATAAAATATACCCTATTAAATATTTTATATTTTAAAATATCTAAAAAATTTTATCACATTCTTTTAACAGATTGATTCATAATATAATTTCATCCAGATTTTTTAAAAAGTTGTTTTTTTCTAACATTTCTGATACAATTTACCAAATTTCATAATGTAAGAGAATTCAGAAATACAGTAATAACATGCACAATATCATGCATTTAAAACATGAAACAAAACTTATTAGCAATCAGATGACATCAATTCAGCTAAATGCTGGTCATTTCCAAATGACCTTATATAGAAATCATTACTTCTTATTACCTTTGGCATTTTATATTAATCACATCTAAAGCCCAGTATGCAATTACATTAAATTAAGTAAGTAATAATAACGTGGTCCACAGAAATTTTATAAATCCCTGGCCAAGGCACCCCATTTTGCTTGAAGAACATAGCATATGACACTTAGATGTATAGTGGCATAGTTAAGACAAGCTAAGTCCATACAAGGCCATGACAGTTCCATCAGAATTATGAATAACTTGACCCTAACACAAAGTCCTAATCTGGGAAGTAAGGCTAGAAGAATGAGTAAATTTAAAAAGGATAAAGAGCTATTATGATGTCAAGGATGATCAAGACTCAAACCCTAAAGAGGAAAATTATTCCAAAACACCTACAAGTAAATCCTCACAAGATAAATTAGAATTCCGAGAAGAAGTGAAGTCAGATTAAAAAAAGTTAAAAATAATATTTAAAATGAAATGAGAGTGCCAGAGGAAAGAATTGGAAAAGGAATGGCAACCATAAAGTAGACTTGAAAAGAGAATTAACAGTTTAGCACAAGAGGTACAAAACTTTATCCAAGAAATAGAATCCTTGAAAATTAAAATGAACCAAACAGAAATTAATGACTGTACAAGATAACCAAAAAACATTAAAACAAAATCAAGGATTGAAAAAAGAAAATAAATTATTTCTAAAGATTGTCACTAAGATGTAATCATATTAGGAACTTCTGATTCACTTTGGTCTAGCAAAACATTTCAACCAGCTGTGGACTTCTATGTAACTTATGCAGCCTTTTTGTTTATAATGTACTTCATAATCATCTTAATCTGGTTTCAAGGGCTGGGAAAGGTACAGAATGAAGGTCTGGTCTCCAAGTCTCTATAAGAAAACTGCCCAAAGGGAGGTAGTAAAATAAAGAGAAGTACACTACTCACAACATGTATTCATTCACCAGGCCTTAACGTGTACATGTATAAGGGTTGGTAGGGGGCACAAAGATGAATAAGTTTTTGTATCTGTCCTTAAGGAATTTATAATCCATAAGGTAATATATGTAATGATAAAAACGAACATTTATATAGTGCTTTTATAATATGAAATAATTTTATAATATGAAATGATATACATTATTTCACTTGACCTCCTAACAATCCTATGATGTAGATACTATAGTTATTATGTACAGATATAACTACAAAAATTATATGATGAGATAGAAATAAAATGTTATAGGAATTGAGAGGGAAAGATGAGTTCTATCTGGGTTGATCAGGGAAGACTTTGTTAGGACAGTACTATTTAATCTGAACCTTGAGAGAATTCCATAAATAGAATGAGGGAAGAAATGGCATTCCAAGTGGAGGGGACAGCATGAACAAAAAGACTGAAGCACAAAAGTACTAGTGTATTTGGGGAAGTATAAGGAAACCAGTATGGCTGGAAGATAGGATTTGTGTCAGGAAGTAATGGGAGATCAAGCTGGACAGGTAGGATGGAACCAAACTGTAGAAGGCTTTTAATGCCTGCCTGAGTTTGAACTTGGTAGATGGAGTGTGGTGCAGTGGGGAAAAAATACAGAGTATGTAACAGTCAAGTATCCAGGGATTTTTGAGTCTCAGTTTTGTTACTAATGAAGTGTATGACCATGTCACTTCCAAATCACTTCCCTTTTCTTGACTTCTACATTATCATCTGTAAAATTAAAGGACTGAAATCTCTAATTTTCCTTCTAATCTTAACAGAATATGAATGTATAACTTTATTCAGTAAGCAAGAGAGAATAACTGAAGGGTTTTGAGAAGGCAAGTAAAGTGACCAGATGTATGTAGCATCTGAACAAGGGTCTGAACTGAGGCTACAGTTAGGGGGCTCCCACAATAATCCAAGCAGGAAATAATGAGGGCCTAGACTAGGGTAATGACAATGGAAAAGGAAATGAGGACACTGAGCAATAAACATTTCTTTTCCTAATCCCCTGTCAGATTTAAGACTGAAGAAATTTCCTGAGGAAGGAAAGAAATGAAAACTTCCTCTCCAACCCCTAATTTTATTCAGGTGTGATAGCCCTTGCTTAGCAGATCTGAAAAGGAAGAGTTTTATTCAGAAAAACAAACATGTTTGGGGTTTATTTGCTGTGTTTAGGGTTACAAAGCAAATACTATACCTATGAGCCACCAGATTTGGTAGTTAAACATTATTCTTGACAGCCAAGGCTATTGAGGTCCACTCTACCTTAACTACTGATTACATTTCATATCATTCAATGTACAGATATAAGTGCTAAACTAAATATGAACCAAGAATAAGGAACACCACAATATATATGTGGCTTCTTCAAGAACAGTGTACTCCTTCTCCTTGGCTCATGTTCAGTTTTTTGTTCATTTCTCTACAGGATCTAAGATGAAATAAAGTCAGTAATTAAGGTAAATATACTGTTGTTCAAGGAGCCATAAACATTGTACAGCAGTGGAAGGGGGTTAGTACAAATAATTCTGAACTTGGAATCAAGAAAGATCTGAAATTGAATCCTTTTACAACATTTATAAGCTATGTGATCCTAGACAAATCACTTCATGTTTCTGAGCCTCCGTTCGCCCATCTGTAAAACAGCAGAAGTACTATTTTACATGGAGTGGTTGTGTGAAAGATACCTTGTAAATGTTAAAGCATTATGGAATCGGGAATTTTTATTATTACAGCAGTCTTATCTTCTCAAGAATGTAGGTGGCTTCCTTTAAACCTACTTTGTTATCGTACCACGTAGGTTCACTATGTGACAATGAAGTCATACAGGATAATAATTCAGTCTTTATGTTTACTTTAGTAATAAAGGCACTTAGACTTCACAAGCTCTAAGCTTTATGTCCAAGGTCTTTGCTAGTTTAATCTTTTGGAGGTTTTTCTTTGGATTCAAGAAATTCGGAAGAGTTCTTGTGTACAAAGTCATATATTCAAGCCATAAGCTAACTGCAAAATCATTCCATACTCAGTTGTCCAGGCAACTGACTATTCCATGTTACTGGAAAATACCTCCATTGTAGACTGTTGTCTACAACAGTGGACTGTAAGACTATTTAAAAGATGGTTTTTGGTAGTTTTAAAACTAGCACTAAACATCTTTTCTTTCCTTGACAAGTATGATATTCAAACTGGAAGTCATCACCAATGATATAACACATAAAACACATTTTGCAACCTTCAAGTGCTACGGAAATGTCAGTATAGTGTAGCAAAGACAGCCTCAGCCAGTAAGACCTGAGCTCAAGTCCTGCCTCTGACATACAATGGCTGTGTGACCCTGAACAAATCATTTAACCTCTCGGTGTTCTTCTCCAAGAGTCTAAGACTATAAGTTGCAGAGAAGGTACCAACCTACATTAGGAGAGGTAATTTCCTCATTTGGGAGTTCCCTATAATGAAATCACAGGTTCAGTACTCATCCCTATTATCATCATTACTCTCATTATCCTCCCCTCTACACACACATACAGCCATAAACTGTCTTTAGCACTATCAAAAATTAAATGGAAACCTCCATTGTCTTCCAGATTATATTCCAGGACAGGTGGCACTGACCAAGGCAAACACATGATGGTCATACTGCATATACTCCAATTTTAAAAGTACAGGGATATGACATTGAAATTATGTCCTAGAAAAAGAACAAAGTATGTTTAGCAGAATAGTGAATGAAAAGAGTTGTGGGAGTTGCATGCTTAGATTGGGTGGAGAAGGAAAGTAACTTTCTTCTGGTTAATCTGGAAAGGCAGAGTGGAAGAGGTAGTATTTCAGTGATGAAAGGAAATGAATTTGGCAAAGTAGGGGGAGGCTATGCCAAGGAGAGGGTGCATCTTAGAAGAACGTTTGGATTTGGGAATGAGTTGAATGAGCAAAAGAGTTGGATCAATTTGCTTGGAAGAAGTAATGGGGTTGGTCAGTGGTATGGAGGGAAAGAAAAGCAAATGAGGAAATTGAGGGGGAAAGATGAGTTGATTCCCTACTGAAATAGGACTGGAAGCCCAGGAGCAAGCCAAGTGGCAGAGATAAAGCTCAGCATAAATTCCAACAATCAAAAAAACCAGATGATACATTCATGAATAGTTGTATTAACTATATATTTGTGATAGTCGTTCATTGATTCATTGATCAAACTCTGTAGATTAGGCTTTCATCTTCCACGACTCCTTAGGAGTCTTCTGGCTGTCTTCTTTTATTTGGAAGAAGCCCACAGGGCACATCAATTTTCAGCACTTTTGTGGGGAGTCAAAAGCTTAATCTATAAACAAGGAAACCAAAATGGTTAAATTTCTAATTCAGTTGCCTTTTTCATCTACTTTCAGTCATGACATCAGCATTTTCTTTCTGCTTTCTTCTTTGGGCTCTTTGTTTGAATCAATGCTGTTTATTATCTTAGGCTGTCCCATTAATTTTATAGCGACCTTTTCTGAGTTTTATTAACAATTTACCTCTTAATAGGGACAATCCAGTGGTATAAATCCATGGGTGAGTTTTGGTTGCTTGTAAGCCTTCTTATAATTTGCTGGTTATCCTGATGTTTGTTCTGTCTTCAACACATCACTTGTTTTGAGTTATCTAGAGGTTCCTGGCCTGGTCACAGTTGTGGTATAACAGAATGAACACTGGCTTTGGAATCAGAAAACTTAGGTTTAAATCCCACTATCTCTATGGCATTCAGCACTTCCCCTGTCTGGACCTATTTCCTTTTCTGTAAATTTAAGGCATTGGACCAGAGTCTAAAATCTCTTCCAGCTCTTAATCCAATGAAGTGTCAACTAAGTAGCTCCAACTCTCTTCTGCTGTACTTGTTTTTTTAAACATTTCCCTGAGAGAAGAGGAGTTGGCTCACAGTTCCCATTTCCTCTCAATGTATTAAGGTCTTATTCCCCTACCTTTTTTTTCCTGTCCTATTCTAGTCATCTGATCTTCATGTATCAGTCTTGGTGTGTATTTGTCAGTCTATAGCTCTCTCACCCATTGGTCTATTCCTGGTTGCTCGGCCAGTTAACACCTGCCTTTGCCCATACTGTTCATATATTTTGATATCTTAACAATCTGAAGTTAAAAGACCTGAGTTTCCTCATGGGCAAGTACTTAACCTCTCTGAGCCTCAGTTTCTTCATCTGTAAAATCAGGTAATAATACTTGTACTTCTTACTTCACAAGGTTGCTGTGAAGGTTCTCTATAAAAATAAGCTATCTTTATTATTTGTATCCTTGTTCTCTTTTCTCCCTTCCTCTCTGCCTTTTCAAGACCAGACAGACAGGGAGATTATGACATTTGATCATAATATGATACCTGACCTTCAGGACCTCATAATCTGGTAAGGAGATAAGGCTAAACACATGTAATTCTAATGCAAAATTTTACCATTAAGTGCATTAAAAAAAAGTGCAAACATATTGCTATGTGAGGTCCACACAGAAAGTCATTACCAATCCCAAGGGACCAGGGTAGGGTTCATGGAAGAGAGTGCATAATATGATGTCATTAATCTTCTACTGTCACTTAACCAGCCCCCAACTTCCTTTTCAAAGGTACCACAGTCAATATCTTTGTGGCAATTTTGGTACTTACTATGTCATGATTTCAATGTAATGCATGTGGTTTTTAAAATCTTATTTGGTCATTCTCCTTACTCTGGTATATATTTCTCTCTTCATTAGAAAGAAAGGATTTCAGATGGCTAAGTTAATCATACATTGAGCCCCACCCCATTCTATCAACCTACATCCACATTGGTAATTTTGGTCTTTACAAAATATAGAGTATTACTATTCCCATTTTGATCAAGGCTCATGAAACACAGGTAGGTAAATAAATATTGTAAATAGCATCCCTACAGATTGTTTAGCAGGGGAAACATTAACAAGGTCACAAGCAGATATATTTTCCACATATAACCAGGCAGCCAATACTATCGTTAGGGAAAAGAAGATGCTGTATGAATAGTCCCAGTAGCCCCCTTCTTATAGTATAGCTGCTCTTACTTCTACTCCCTCCCCTGGGCAAATCAACTAAAAGTCGGGGATCAAAAATCAGAAAAAGATGTAGATCTTCACTGTTTACCTGTCAATTACTTTGGATCATTCCCCTTGGTCTGCAGTTGAGTTTGGGGTATTACTATAAGCAACTGCTAGGCATTTGGCAACTAAATGTTCACTCAGAGCTGTGAGCCATGGGAATTTGCATTAACGCTAGCTATCTTGGAATTTCTTTTATATCTATCCATTGTTGTGAATTCTCTGTTTCCCTGAGAGCATATGCCACTAGGTATAGACTCTTGGGCAGAATGTACTAAGTGTGTGTACTCTTAGACGGCAGAATCCCTTGGTGCAGTAGGGTTCACCTGTTCTGCACATCTGTGGATGAGGCTGAACTGTGGGGGGAGGGGAAGGGTAGGGGAGAGAGTCACCTCACTGAAGCTGACAATGGAATCTCACTATAAAATAAGTGTTAAGGCAATGCAAATGGTCAGAGAATCCACTAATAGACGGGCTGGGACTATTCCTGAGGCTTGTCTTGAGAGCTGAGCCGAGTAAGTGCACATTCCTTCACAATAAATTCCTTTGTCTCTAAAAATAACTTGAGGATTAATCTTTTAAAATTAAAAGTAGTATGATGGCAAATAACCTCTCATTGAAATTTTCTTTTATTGTAATGACTTATACTTTGTTTCCACTACTGTTTTTGCAGGAATCCATAATACCCCGTGCTAAATGTTTCAAGTGTTCAAAGATAAACAATAATGAATGTGTTGGCTTAAATCTGTGTTGGGCTCCAGTTTCCAAAATAAGCTAAGAGTGACTAGAAAAATTCACTCCTACTAGATAATCAGATTGTTGCTTAAAATAACCCTACCCCATATAATTTGATAACTCATCCAATTTCAGATTTTCTATATACAAGCTAATTAAATATAGGATTTGATGCAACCTTTGAAGAAATGATTCCCAAACTCAGATTCTGACCTAAGCTACACTAGGGTTAGATCAAGGAGGGAACTAAACACTACTGACCAATAGTCTTCGTGGTAAAAACAGATGTTCCCTGGACCATGTCAATGTCCTTAGTGATCCCTGTGTGGAGAGCACAGGTTGAGTCAGAGGACTCCCAGATGCTTCCCATACAGATCTAGGGTGACAAGAAAAGATTCTTGGTCATCTTTGGGTAAGACTAAATAGTATCAAAGTTCCTTTTAATTGAGATTATGTGAAATACTGCTAAAAATGTATAATCATCAAAGTATTTAACAAATGCTAAGGATCTACTATGTCAAAAGTTCTGTGCTAGATACCATGAGAGAACCCAGAACATACAAAATATAGGCCCTGCCTTCAAGGAACTCATTAAATGGGACAAATTTTTTAAAAAGTGACAACCTGTTCCTCTGGAAAGATTGCATTGTATCAATTACAGAGCACACCTTATATTCTCAACCTACAAATTACTGATGTTGAAACTGTCATTGTTTACTGTTCTGAGCAAGAGGGCAAGACAAAAACATAGCAATGTTATTATATGGGAGCTGGGTCTCAGTGCCTCCTGTAACCCTACCTAGGCAATTTCAAATTTAAAACTGGTTTATTGAAAAATTAAATTGGTCACTGGTTACCCACTCCTTTTTGACAAATTCCCCTGGTGGATCTAAGTACAATGTAGATATTGCCTGACAATGGCCCTGCCTCTCTAAATCCCCTAGAATCTCCCTCAATGTTAGATACCCATTTTTAATGTTCAGAACTTATATGGGAAATGACTGTTATAAAATATGCTTGCAGTTTAAACTCTAATATCCCAGAAGGAGATAGTACATTCCATATAAACCCTTAGAAGAGCTTAGTAGTTCTCATTTACATTGTACTTTGAGAATCTGAAGCAGTTTCATTTATATTTTATCATTTGATCTGTACAACAACCCCATGAGTTATGTAACAGTAGTATTATTGTCCCCATTTTACAGATGAGGTAATTAAGGTTTGCTTAAGCTCACAAAACTAGTAAGTAGTGGAAATGAAACTCAAACCTGGATCTTCCCACTCAAAATCCAACGTGCTACTGCTACATCATCAGTAAAATCGAAGGATAGTTTTTATATACACAAGTATACTGCAGAAAGGACTGCTGTCACACAAATCTGTCATACTTAGTGGTCTTTTCCATTCAGAAACGTTTAGTGCCTCCCCATTGTCAATATAAAACAAAAACTTCTTGGCTTGGTATTTGAGGCCCTTTATAATCAGGCTCCCAAAGAGATAAGTGGTATATGACAAACAGAAAAAAATATTGGATTGGGAATCAAAAGGCTGGAGGTTGAATCCTAATATCTCTGCCCCCTTACTACTTGTATAGCCTGCAGCAAATCTCTCAACCTCCCTAGAATTTAGTTTCCTCATCTGTCCTAGACTCTAGAGGAGGTTAAACTAAATGACCTTTGAGGTCTCTTCCAACATCATTTTTATAACTTCCTTTTCATTTTTACTTTGTTCTGCTCTTGTCTATGCACTCTGTTCTAGCCAAATTGTACTACTGAGTGTTTCTAGTTCTTTGTCTGCCCTCTTCAGCATTCAAGCAAAGTATTCTCAGTACCTGGGAACACACTCCTTCTATATCTCCATGCACTGAAATTCTCCTCTCATACAATCTTAACCTGATCTCTCAGCTGAAAACCACTTTCATCAACTTCAGATTTCATTTCCTCTAGACCTCTGTTCTGTTCCTTTCATCACATTCTTTCTAGTTGTTGTTGGTGTTATTTACCTACGTGTCTTATCCCCACTATTAGGCTATAACCTTCTTCAGGCCAATGACCAGGCTGTTTTTCATTTTTGTACATCCAGCACCTATAATAATGGACTACATATAGTATGTAATGTTTTTTTAGCTGAATTCCCTCACCAGCAACAACTTTCAATTCAGTTCAAGTACTTACAAGAATTGTGTCATTGTACTTATTGCTGCCTTCTCAAAAGCTTATGATAGTTCCCAAAAACTTTTAGAAATATATTTAAGTTTCTAATCACAGGCCTAAAGGCCCTGAACCACTGGATTCTGTTTTACCTAAATTGCCATCTTCAAATACTGCCTAATTGCTTTTGGGACCCAATTCATTCCTACCACACAAGGACAAAAAATAGAACAAAAAAAAGGACAAAAACTGATAGTATGTCACCACTATAAGGGACCTCTGACCTCTCATCCTACAGAGTATTAAACTAATGTGCAGGGATAAGAATGAAGCACTGTGATATAGGTGAGAGAGGATGGATTTGGAGTTAGATCTGAATTGAAACCCAGGCCTTTCACTTACTACTTGTGAGACTTTGGACTATTCACAACCTGTTAGGTTCCTTTCAGCCCAAAGTCTAAGATCTCATGCAATTATGATCCTAAGTGACTTGTCAAAATTTTGGGTCAAATAAAATGGCCATTTCACTCATGAATCATCCTCTATTACCCACTTCCCTAAATATTTTTTCTTTTCTATCAAAACACATTTCTTTCCCCAACTCCTTTAAAACAATACCCAAGATCCACCTTTACAAAGAAGCATACCTAATTCTCACATTTTACAGTCTTCCCAGTCACACTAGCAGCCCCTTTGTATGATTCATTATCACCTTCATCAAGTAACTAGATCTATGTTAGTGTTTCTGTTGTTTGAGCTTTAGTTTTCTGGGAGCTTTTGGTACAGAGTAATCATTCCTACCAAACAATAAGCATTTACGGACTGTTTACTACATGCTTAAGACTGACAGGAATACAAAGAAGTATAAGATATGGGTCTAACCTTCAAGAAGTCTATGGCTCATTTGGGAAGATTATAAAACCTTGTCAAAGGTTTCACTATAAAACAACACAAATACCCTCCTTTAAACAAGGAATTTACTACTGGAGTATAGTGGAGTGTGACTTGGTCTGGGATGAGGAAAACCTGCATACTAATTCTGGACTCTACCATTAACTCCTGTGTGACCTTAGACAAATCACTTCCCTTCTCTGGGCCTTAATTTCCTACTTGTAAAATAAGATGGTCTATGAAGACCTTTCTAGTTCTGACATAGGATTGCCCTTCCTCTTTATTAAGAGTGTGGAAAGCACTAGATTACATTTACAGAGCTGCAGCTAATACCTAGAAGGGACCAAAGGAGTGTTGCAAGTCATAGTGACCAGAGAGAGGTCTGCCTCGCTTCCATCATCCTTCTCCAATCTCTCTGCTCAGTATCACTTAGAAGAATACAAGTGGAGCCTGGCCCTTTACATGCTAGAGGATGTTGTGGAAAGGTTTCCTGCACCAATCCTGGAGGTGAAGGGACAACATATGACCTCTGAGTCCCATACTACCCTGAGATACTGTGCCTCATAACTCTTACCCCAGCATCACCTCCCTCTTCAGTAAGTAACAAGATCATGGATTTAAGGGAAGAAGCATTTATTAAGCACCTGCTATGTGCCAGGCACTGTGGTAAGTGCTTTAAAACTACTATCTCAGTCGATCCTAACAAGTCCTCTAGGTGCTATCCCATTTTACATCTGAGGAAAACTGAGACGGTCAGAGGTTGACTTGATTGTAAATATAGTAAATATATACAGCTTGTAAATGCCTGAGGCCATATTTACAGCTAGAATGGTCATCTCATCCACCTTTCACAGACAGAGAAACTGAGGCCCAGAGAGGTGAAGTGACTTGTCCAAACTCACATAGGCAATAAATAGCAGAGCTCACACTGGAATCCAGGTCCTCTGCTTCCAAACCTGGTGCTTTCTTTCCACTGCCCCTGTCTTCCACCCTCAGTGTTCAAGCTGTCCTCCCTCCGGCAGCCAGCCCAAGGCGGACCCAACCAGCCAATGGGGTGGTCATTGTCGCCTCGGTCAGTTGGTCAGACAGTGGGTAGGCTGGTCCACCATGCCTTCGTCACTAGGTCAGTCCTCAGCAAAGCCAGCGTGACCACCTCTAAGAGGTCGCCCTGCGCTCCCACGGCCCAGCAGGCCCGGGTTGCAGGCTCCCACGACAAGGAACAAGCCTCGGGAGGGGAGGAGGAAGCCAGTCCAACGGGGGTGGGGGGGGCAGGAGGGGTCGAGTCTCTCTGCAGGAGCAAACACCGACACCCCGCCCCGCCCCCACAGGTGAACGAGGCCCGAGCCCCGCCTCCTGCGAGGGAGGTGGGAGGGGCAAGCGTCTACCTCTAACGAGACAGGCCGGTCCTTCTAAAGAGGAGCGCCCCTCTAGCGAATTAGAGATAAGGTTCACTCCCGTTAATGAGGCCCACCGGCCCGCGTCCATCCTCAGCCCCGCTCAGTCCCGCTCACCCCCAGCGCAGAGCGCCCATCTTAAGTACGAAGGGAGACCTCCCGAACTCCCTTGAGGTTCAAGCCCAAGCTCCGCCCTCCGCAGTGCGAGTTGAGCAAGACTAAGACACCCCCTCCCGAGAATGAGGTGGGCAGGCCCAAGCTCCGCCCACTTCTCAAAGTGAGTTGGACAGCACCTCCCCTCTTCCGCGAAAGAGATGGACCTGCCCGAGCTCCGCCTTCTCCCAGGGGTGTGAAGGACTTGGGAGGACACCCCTTTCACCAACCCACCCAACCCGGGCCGCTTCGCTTCCTCCTGCTACTAGCTCGGGATACCCCGCTTAGTCTCAACTCCAGAGAGAAAAGGGCGGAGTTTTGGAGGAAGCCTGTGATACGCTGTCGGGCGCACGCGGAGGGCGGGGCAGTCGCGGAATGATGACACCCTGCTCTCGGATCCGTTAAAAGAGCCTGAGGGCGGGCTGGCCCCCACCTTACCTCCTCAACGCATTGCTAATGGCGCAGTCGGGCTATTACCTAGTTCGCCTCGCGCTCCTTCCGTTGTTTTCCTGCCCGTGAGCGAGAGAACGAAGGAGTGCGCGTGAAGAGTGACAGCCGGAGCGCCGCTGCAGGACGCGTTGGGGGGACACTGAGGCTGCGACGGCGGCGGCCCCCAGGAGACGGGGTAGAGAAGGGGCAGGCAACGCAGGCAGCAGGATGGCGGAGGGCAGCGCCGTGTCGGACCCTCAGCACGCCGCCCGGCTTCTCCGCGCCCTGAGCTCGTTCCGAGAGGAGGCCCGCTTCTGCGACGCGCACCTGGTGCTGGAGGGCGAGGAGATCCCAGTGCAGAAGAACATCCTGGCGGCCGCCTCTCCCTACATCCGGTGAGCCCGTCACCGTCCGTTCGAGCGTCTCCTCCATCGTCCTCGGGCAGTGCCGGGGCCTGGGTGGGGCGCAGCCCGAGGGGGGCCAAGACCTCCCCAGGGCAAGACGGTCCCAGACCTGGGCTTCCTTGGAAGCTGCCCTTGGACAGCACCCTCCTCCCCCCACGGGCCACCCCTTCTCGGCTTTAGGGGCCACTTGCTAGGGGTGCCCCCCCCTCCCCAGGGGTCGCAGTGCGGGGGAGAGGAGGGGAGGGCGGGGTCCCCTACTTAGAATCCACATACAAACTACTTCTTCGGGACTTAGAGGAAATGCACCTTTGAACTGTTCTCTCTAGTGTGTTACTGTGGGTGCAGACAAGCAGTTGGCCCCAACATTGCTTTTCTTCCCATCCCCTTTAGGAGATACTCAGATTTACTAGCGTTTGTGTTACGGAGACATACTAAAATAAGAGCTAATAAAGTAGAAAAGACTTGTTCTGTGTGCAGTTACAGTCCTCAGGAGCCATTACGCGCTGGTGACTAAGTGAACATTTTAAAACTCTTCCTTTAAATAAAGCTTAACCTGATTTACCAGCTCAACAAAACTGGCTAATTAAAGATAGATGTAACTGTTTACACAAGGTTTATACCGCCATCCCCCCCCCCTTATCTTTTCTTACATCAACTTTGCTGCCCTTACTCGGTTGTTTTGACAAACTAAAATGCTAGAAGCAGCATTTAGGAAAATAAATTGTCCAATAGGCCAATTAAATATTGGTTAATAGATGGAAATTTTCATTTTATAATGACAAAGCAGGAAAGCAAAATCATGTCCTGTCCTTATTGCACTGTCATACCACTATGTAATTTTTATAATCTTTAAACTAGAGAGTTTTTTGTTGACTAGCATCAAGCTATGTGACTAATGTTAACTTATTGGAACTTCGCTTAATTGTTTGCCTTGAGTAGAGTTTGTAAGCCAAGGATAGGTAAATAGCGTGACACAGGGTTGGAAAGGTAGGGCAACAATAGATTGTGTACGACCTTGAATGCCAGGAGACTTGATTTTACTGTTATGAAAGCTTCCTGAAGATGGATAGTTAAGCCTGAAATGCATATTTCAAATTTGAATGATTAAGGACTATTTAAATTCATATCTGTTGTTCCATGATAGTAAGGTATTAACCAACTGTATTTTTGTTTTATTATTGTTATCCTTCCCTAAGTGGTGAAAGATATATCTATCTTTTTGACACTAGAAAGAACTAAATATGATCTGGAACTACTTTAGCACAACTCTCGCGTGCTGGTATTACTTTGCTCGTAAGCTTAGAATGTAGCGAAGTAATCTATCCAGTTGATGTGGTTATATAACGATTATTTTCCAATTTGTTGGACAAACAACTTCTTAACTAAATCATCTATCTATAGTCATGACATCATTAATTTAGCGGCAGAAGGGACCTTGAATGCCATTCAGTACAGACCCTAATTTTACAGAGGTGAAATTCACCAAGAGCCAAAGGACAAGAAATAGAATCTGGATTCAAACTCATTTGCCGATTCCAAAACCAGGGTTCCTTCAACTCTCGTTTTGCTACCCTAATTAATTCTTAAAGCATTCACTTGAAAGTTTTTTGTTTGTTTGTTTTAAACCCCCTATATGGTTAGTACTTTTAGGTCTATAATAAAACATCTTTTCAGCATCAACTTTTTCTCCATGCTAGAATGTTCAAATATTTTTGGGTTGTTTCTTTTTTTAATCATCTTATAATTCAAAACTACTTTACCTAAAGCACTATTTTATCAGGTACCTTAAATAACAAAATATATGACTTCTTGAACATTCTTATGATTCTGAGTAACTAAATATCTTAATTTAAAAATTAAAGAACTTTTTCAGCTTTTTTTAAACAAATGTCAAATTCCATAAAGTTAGCATCATTCATGTCCTGGAAGTTGGTATAGCTGTATTATTTTTTTCTTTCTTGAATAAGGATTGTAGTGTGATATTTTTCTCAGTGATCTACAAATAGCTTAACTTCACATTTCAAGTTGAGCTAATTTTCATAACTGTCACAGGCTATCCAGACCTCTTCTGATAAAAGCAACATAGTGTGTATTATACTCAGCACTGCTATACAACATTTTTCGTACATGTCAATTTCTCATAGTGTCTGGTGGAACTGATTAACAGTGCTGTAGGCAAAGCTCCCATACAAGACAATTTAGGATTATAAATCTAAAGCTGGAAGGTAACTTAGAGATAGTCCAATTACACAAGATATCTAAAGATCACAGATCCAAAGCTCAAAAGGGACCTTGGGTCAACTAGGCTAGCCCCCTCATTTTGCAGGTGAGGAAACTGAAGCCAAAGAGATTAAGTGACTACCCAAGGTCAGAGAGTAAGTTACAGAATCCTGATTTAAACCTTGGACCTCTGACCCCACTCTGTGTGGTCTTGCCTTGACTCCCTATACCAGAGTGCTTTTTTTTTTTTTAAACCTTCATACAGGAAAGCTAGCAGGACTAGAGTGGTGAAAATGGGGCAGTTTGGTGACATCAGATAGACCACTGGCTTGGAGTCAGGAAGACCTGAGCTCAAATCTAGTCGCAGTGACCCTGGGCAAGTCACTTAACCTCTGTTTGCCTCAGTTTCTTCATTTGAAAAAAACAGGGATGAAAATAGCACCTACCTTCTAGGGTTGTGAGAATTAAATGAGATAATAATTGTAAAGCAATTAGTACAGTGCCTGACACATAACAGGCACTATATAAATGTTAACTATTATTAATTATTATTATATCAAAATTCTGTTATAGCGCTTTAACTTTCTTCATGATATTATCTTCAAATCTGTCATGAAAGAAAAATAAACAGAAAAAAAACCCAGAAAGACTAAATTTAACTTTAAAAAATGATTAGTATGCATTTGTGTGGCATTTCTACTTTTGTGGTTTAGACTAGTACATGTCATAAAGCCTTAAAATATAAAATGCAAGAAGGCAATAGACTATTTTGCAATCTAAATAGCATATTATGCATTCTCAGGAAATATGGCATACTAGTTTCAAAGTGATGTGTGTGTGTGTGTGTGTGTGTGTGTGTGTGTGTGTGTGTATAACTGGAGAAGGATGCTTTTTCTCCCAAGATGATGGATGGTAATAAAGATTTTCAGTTTTTATAGTGTTTGTCTTTGAACTCCAAGAGGGCTTTAACCTTACATTTTCATAATAAGTTTAAGCATAGCTGACATTTTAAGTTAATTATGAAATTACCTTCGATTGAATGGGCCACAGTGTTATTTCCCTAAATGATAAGACATTTTTCCTTTCCCATTAGGTCAGAAGAGTGCTTTACTGAGTCATTGTAGCCAGAGTGAGGCCTTGATTTCTGTTATATCTGTTTTTCTCTATCAAGGAGAATGATGCCAAGATTAAACCAGAGAGAACAGAATGGATCAAGAGAATTTAAAACCAATATAAGTATGACTACAAGTAAAAGAGTTCCTTGTTGTCCTAAATTCATTCATTTATCAGCGAATTTTAGCAACTTCTGTATGCTGAGCATTGTTCTGGGTGCTGGAGAAAATAAAAGAAAGTTAAGATAATATAGTGCACATGTACATTATATCTTCGAGTTTATACAGTATATTTGTGGCATAAAACACATGGATAAGTAATACCTAAGTATTTTAGAAGGGTGGGAAACAGTACTAGATGAGATTGAAGGGAAAGATGAGACCCAGGAGACCAGAAAAGGCTTATGGAATAGGTATAAGAAATGACATAAGCAAAGACAGAATAGCAAAAAATAGTCTGATTTGGATGAGTCATGTGGTGAACCAGAATAATTTGGGAAAAAGCTGGAAAGGTAGGTGGTGCTTGGAAAGGTAGAGTGCTTTGAATGATATGCAAAGGAATTTGAACTTCTATAACCAAAGGAGCCCCTAAAGATTTTTAATCAGAGGAGCAATAAAACCAGGTCTCTCCACGAAAAAGATCTTTCTGAAAGCATAAAAGACAGATTGGAGTAAGAAACAGAAGACCTATACTGGTTTGAATGCATGGGAATAACAAGAAGGCTATGGATATTTGAGATATTAGAAGTGAAATTAACAGGGTTTGGCCAACCCAGGCAAACTGGATTTGGGAACAGAGATCATGGGAGGACTGTGGTGCTACAAGAAAATATGGAAATTATAGTCAACTGAAGGGGAAAGTTTAGCTTGGTTTGGAGATTTTTTTTTTTTTTTTTTTTGCTAGGTGATGAGGTTAAGTAACTTGCCCAGAGTCACACTGTTAGTAAGTGTAATGTATCTGAGGCCTGATTTGAATTCAGGTCCTCCTGACTCCAGGGTCGGTGCTCTATCCACTGCGTCACCTAGCTGCCCCATGGTTTGGAGATTCTTAACCTTTTTGTGTGTCATCGACCCCTTTAGCAGTCTGTTGAAACCTGTGGACCTCTTCTTAGAATATCTTTAAGTGCATAAAATAAGCTATATTGGATTACAAAGGAAACCAATTATATTGAAATACAATTTTATACATATCTGTGTCTATATGTATATAGACACAGAGTTCATAGGCACTGGGTTAAAAACCCTATATGTAGGAGGATATGTGTGTGTGTGTGTGTGTGTGTGTGTGTATATATATACATACACATATATATACACACATATACATATACATTTGAAGCTCAAAAATGAGGACTAAAGATAAGGTTTGCGAGTCTTCATAGTGGTGTGGTGGCAGTTGAAATTGAATGAGCTTGTCTTTGCCCTCCCTTCTCCCATCTACAAGCTGGATAACCAACCACTTGTCTGTGATGTAAAGTGATTTATACTAAAAGTAAGGGTTGGACTATGTAGTATTTAGTATTTCTTCCAACTCAATTCTGTGACTAGATGATCAGAGAAAATGATAGCACAAAATTGACTAACAGAGTTGATATCCAAAATAAATAAGATATTAATGTACCCTTCCTACCTGCCCTTGATGAATTCCGGTCACCTAGCCTAGTTGAACTATACTCTCAGTTTCTGAAAAGCTGGCAGATATGATTAGTGAGCCATTGTGATAATTGAAAAATCATGGAAAATAGAGAATATTGGTGAAGAACAAATTTCTTGATTTTTTTTTTTAAATGAAGAGAAGAGAATCTACAAGTTCATCTAGACAGGTTGACTTAGATTCCTGGGAAAATTCTAGAATAAATCATTAAAGAGATAGTTCATGAACTCCTTAAAAAGGAAGTAGTGATTACAAAGTTCTACCTTGTGGTTGTCAAGGGCATGCCAGAGTAACCTCATTTCCTTTTTTGAAAGGGTTGCTAAACTAGTAAATGAGGGGAATGTGTGTACCTAACTTTCAGCAAAACTTTTGATAAAGAATCTGTTGTATTTCTTGTAGAGAAGATGGTGAGATATAGATTACACAACAATACAATCAGGTGGATCCAGAATTGGCTGAATGGCTTGACTGAAAGAGTAATTCTTTTTTTAAATTTTATTTATTTGTTTTTAGTTTTCAACATTCACTTCTATAAGATTCTGAGTTCTAAATTTTCCCTCTTCCTCTGTTCCCTTCTTCCCAAGACAGTGTGCAATCTGATACAGGCTACACATGTACAATCATATTAAACATTTCCACATTAGTCATGTTGTGAAAGAAGAATCATAACAAAAGGGAAAAACCACGAGAAAGAAGAAAAAAAAAGAGAGAGAGAGAGAGAAAATAGTATGCTTCAATCTGCATGCAGACTCCATAGTTCTTTCTCAGGATGTGGATAGCATTTTCCATCAGAAATCTTTTGGAATCGTCTTAGATCCTTGCATTACTTAGAAGAGTTAAGTCTGTCAAAGTTGGACATCGCACAATGTTGCTGTTACTGTGTACGATGTTCTCCTGGTTCTGCTCACTTCAGTCAACATTAGTTCATATAAGTCTTTCCAGGTTTTTCTGAAGTCTGCCAGCTCATCATTTCTTATAGAATAATAGTACTCCATTACATTCATAAACCACAACTTGTTCCGCCATTCCCCAGTTGATGGGCATCCCCTCAATTTCCAATTCTTGGCCACCACATAAAGAACTGCTATAAATATTTTTGTACATGTGGGTACTTTCCCCTTTTTTATGATCTCTTTGGGATACAGACCTAGAAGTGGTATTGCTGGGTCAAAGGGTACACAAAGTGTTATAGCCCTTTGGGCATAGTTCCAAATTGCTCTCCAGAATGGTTGGATCAGTTCACAACTCCACAAACAATGCATTAATGTTCCAATTTTCCCACATCTTCTCCAGCATGTTTGTCATGTTAGTCAATCTGATAGGTGTGATGTGGTACCTCAGAGTTGTCTTAATTTGCATTTCTCTATTCAGTAGTGATTTAGAGCATTTTTTCATATGACCGTAGATGTCTGAAGGAGTAGTTCCTAATGCTTCCTTGTCAACTTGGCAGGAGCCCACCAAAAAGAGTGCCACAGGGATCTGTGCTGTTTAA
Organism: Vombatus ursinus; assembly: GCF_900497805.2. Lineage (NCBI taxonomy): Eukaryota > Metazoa > Chordata > Mammalia > Diprotodontia > Vombatidae > Vombatus > Vombatus ursinus. The sequence goes on along the minus strand of NW_020948840.1, from coordinate 6,523,045 downwards.
CATTTTCATCAGTGGATCAATTGGATAAAGACATGATGTTATGCTCATCAAATTTGCAGGTGACAGAAAGCTGAGAGGAACAGAGTTGGGATCCAAAAGTATCTTGGCAAGCTGGAAGCAGCTGGGTATTCTAGAGTGCTGGACCTGAAGTGGGAAAGACCTAAATTCAAATGCTGGCTTAAGACACTAGCTGGTGACTCTGGACGAATAGCTACCTTGGGGTTTTTGTAAGAATCAAATACCACCTATAAAGTACTTTATAAAGAGTACTGTATAAATGTTAGCTGTTATTAATAGAAGAGAGGATCAGGAGCAGTTTGTGGAAGTTGCAAAGAGGCCAATTTAACCTTGATGCCAAGAGCAACTTCCTAACAATTAGAACTTTTCAAAAGTGCAAAGACTGAGTTCAACCTTCTTGAAGGTCTTACTGGGCAGATGATGGTGGGGATTCATTCTGTGATGTATGGATCAAGCTGACTGGATGTCTTGTAAGGTTCTTTCCAACTCTCAAATTCTGTGATTAAGGTCCATTTTATTTCTCACTGCTCCAGATCTGTTGCTGTTTCTCATACTTATATTGTAGTTTTAACATTTAAAGTATTCCTTTTGCCCAGCCTGTTTGTAGTTACCTGCAGTTAACTATCAAATAGCTGTTTTTTAAAAGTATCCTGATGTCCATACAAAGTATTTAATGCTGCTAAGCTGGTTTTATGTTCTAAGGCTTCGGTTGTGTTTTGCGAATCTTAAAGCACTATGTAAATGTTAGCTATCATTAATACTAACAAGCTTATTTTACCATTCAAATGATATTTGGCTCATAAGTGATTCTGGTGAAGTTACTTCTGGAAAGAGATTTCTGGAATGGGTTCAAATTCAGAAATATAGAGGAATTTGTCATTTGTCACTTGGTAGCTCTTACATTTGATCTTGTCACTGTAATTAATTAGTATTTGTTGAATACATTCTTTGTGCATAACATAGCTAGGTATGTATAAGTAAGATCAAACCAAATCAAGAAAGTCTTCTTGTCATTTTTTTTGTGTGTGTGACTTAATATGCTGGTACATAGGTAGGGATCACTGACTTTCAATTCTATGTTGCTATTAAAAGTTTTCCCTGGCTCAAACTGACTTCAGTTCATAGCATTTTACTGACTCTGAAGAGCCAATAATAATATTTTCATGTCTTTTGTATGTGCTTTGAGGATTCAGTCTTGGTTGTTCAGTCATGTCTGACTGCGACTCCTTGGACCACAGCATGCCAATAGTGTCCATGGGGTTTTCTTGGCAAAGATACTGGAGTTGTTTGCCATTTCCTTCTTCAGTGAATTTAGGCAAACAGGTTAAGTGACTCGCCCAGGGTCACACAACCAGTAAAGTGTCTTGAGTCTGGATTTGAGCTCAGGTCTTCCATACTAGCTACTCCTGAATAGTTGTCTTGAGGACTTTTAATAGTGCTGGTAGCCTATTGGGTTGAAAAGTTGCCAGAGAACCAATTAATAGTTCTACCCTCTGGTTCTAGGTCTATTGTTGAGACTACATAGTTACCTTCTTTTCTTTAAAAAGAAGTTTATAGTTACCTTCCTTCACTCTGTTGTGGACAAGGGAGTGGGTTGGTCCCAAAAGGGCTGTAACAGAACCTGGCCCAGTTTGGTTTTCTCCTAATATAGGCACTTATGGAAGTTCTTTTTTACTTCCTTCCTTTCTTCTTTCCTTCCCTCCTTTTTTTTAGTAGTATTTTGTTTTTTCTAATTATACATAAAGACAATTTAACATTCATTTTTACAAAATTTTTGAGTTTCCAATTTTTCCCTCTCCTTCCCTCTCTCCCCTCTTCCTAAAATGGTAAGCAATTTGATAGAGGTTATATATGTGCAGTCATGTAAAACATGTTTCCATATTAGTCATAGTTGTGAAAAAAGAAGCAGACCAAAAGGAAAAAACCACTAAAAAAATAAAGAAAGTGAAAACAGTGTGCTTCCATCTATGTTCAGAGTCCATCAGTTCTTTCTCTGGATATAGATGAAGCCATTTATTTCAATATGAAACTTATTTCAAATTTCCTGTTTTCAGATGCTTCAGAATGTATCATTGCTTTTTCAGTGGTTGAAATGATCTTCAATAGTTATAACTTTTTTTGTAGAGTTACATATTTTAACTTGAATTTGGAAACTACTCCTGTACTAAAGTGTATTTCAGAAATAAAAGACAGGGTGGAATCTGTGCTTCTAGGAAAACTACCATTAAAATGACTCGCACAAACCATTTCAAATTTAACACAAAGTATTTAATTGGCTTTTGCTTATTTCAGAGTAGAGATAGGGTTTTGATATTTGTGGATTTTTGGAAATTCACAGACTTTTGTCATGTTGAGATATTTATATTGCAATTGAAGGGAACTTATTCTGTATAAGATGTTGTTTTAGAACAAGGGTTAGCAACTATGACCCATAGGCCAAACCTGTGATCTAAGAATGGTTTGTAAAAACAATCAAATTGGGTATGATCCACGAGCTTAAGATTTACATTAACATTTTTGGTATAAAGGTAGTGCCCGTCAGTGGAAAGAGCACCATTATGGAATCTAGGTCTTTGGACTCCTAGACAACAAGTACTTATTGAGTGACTACTGTAGTATCTCTAACAAGTTGGTTTACTTTATAAAGGTCAGGAAGTTAGTGTACTGCAGGTTTTCCTAGTGTCTAAATAAATAGTGGAGAAGGCAAACCCCAAAGATAAGCCAATTTTGGCAATAACATATCATGGTAAATGCTGTATAAATGCAGAATTATATTTATACACTGGCATAAGAATTTATGGACATCTCCCCCAGACCAGTGAAATATACTTTTTTTTAAAGCTTAAGTTTAAATTAGATGCTTTAAATGGGACAGAAAGGTAGAGCCTAATTAAAACATCATCTTAAAGTTAGTAAAGCTTGTAAAAAAGATGTTTGGGAATTAAAGATTCTGCTAGACCCTGCATCCCCATCCTTTTTTCCAGATTTACCTCAGGTATAACCTGGGAAACCTTATTACATATTTATTTACTTATATCCCTCTGTAGATTTCAGTTCCCTGGACACTTAGGGACTGTGGCTTTTTGTCTTTGTAAGCCCAATACCTTGAATATAGAAGAAGCTTAATAAATGCTTGTGGAATTGAGAAAATGGTATCACAGAAATAATTCTTTTTTTTTTTTAGTCTGTTAGATATAGAAGGTAGTGGAGTGAAAAAAAAAAGTTTTATTTTTTAGGCAGTTGGGGTTAAGTGACTTGCCCAGGGTCACACAGCTAGTCAGTGGTCTGAGGCGGGATTTGAACTCAGGTCCTCCTGACTTCAGGAGCCGGTGCTTTTTCCACTGCACCACCTAGCTGCCCAAAAAAAGTCTTTTAAAAGTGGTTTTGAATATATTAAGCGAAAGTTTGCTTTAGGCATAAACTTTCATAACTAGATTTTCTCAACTCTGTAAAATAATACTGCCTTTTAATTACTTTGTAAACTATTTGTATTACATGTTGGTTGTAAACAGTTAAAACTAATCACATTTTATGTATATGATTCTGTGTGATTTACTAACATGATTGGATAATAGAAATACTTTAGAAATATTTAACAATTTTGTTATACAATTAACTTTTAAAAAGATATTTATACCTTTTGTTGTTTCATTGCCTTCATTTCCAAATAGAAGCCTCCCCATTCTTCTATACTCCCCAGTCATCTCTTGTAACAAAAAAAAAAAAAAAAGGAGGAGGAGTGATTCGGGAACTAACCAGCACATCAGTGGAGTCTGTCTTATATGCAACATTCCATAACCATAGTCCTTCTCCCTGTGCAAAAAAGAGAGTGATATATGCAATTAACTCTTGATTATCTTTGTATTGTACTCATTTCAGAACAACCAGATATTGTATGCCTCACTTCTAGGAAGAATCGGAGAGTCATGAGGCACTGATATTTTGGATCTAGAATTTCTTTATACCTGCTGTTGGCCCAGTTGGCCAGTGCCAAGATAGGAGTAGTAACTTTACTTCTTTTGGTCTGTTGGGAACCATTTTTTAGTGCCTTGGGGAATGAGTCCATGTCCTTGTCCCATTTAGCTTTTACCCTGGGATTCCTGTTGTCTACATTAGCAATTCTCAAAAGTGTGGTCTGAGCCATCCTGGAGGTCCCTGAGACCCTTTCAGGAAGTCTATAATGTTAAGACTATTTTAATAATAGTAAAAAACCATTATTTGCCTATTAAATTATCCCTCCCTTTTCCAACAATGTTAATGTGTGTGGCTGGATTTTCTTTTTATACTTCAGTAAAACAAATCACAACAAATTGAATACAGAAGCAGATATAAGAATCCAGGTGTCTTCTAAGCTAGACATTAAAGAGATTGCAAAAATATATATAAAACAATGCTACTCTTTTCACTTTTTTGGAAAATATAGTTACTTTTAATTTTAAAATGTTGCTAATGTTAATGTGTAATAGGCTTATTTTAAATGAATTAAATGCATATTTTTAAATTTTATGAATTTTAATTTTCAAAATGGTAAATATTATATTTAATTCACATAAGTCACTTAGAGTTCTTGCTTTGTTTACTTGAATTTGAGCCTTTTCTTTTGGGATAATAGCCAGTCTAATGTGAATTTCCTAGAAATCATAATGGTAATAGTTTCAGATATAAGACTTATTATACAGATAAGTGACTAGAAACAAATTAGTTTTGAGGAAAATGGGTGTTTGAATAAATAATTATGGCATTCATTCATTTTTAGACTTAAACATTTCCAAAGGAAAGTTGACTCTTTTTCTGCTCCTAGATAAAGTTATGGACTGAGATCATAGCATTCTACTTCATTTTAGGCTTGGTTGTGAACAGAATCCTTTGTAGACCTTGCAGTTCTCTGGTAGGAAATAAATAATGACTCTACTAGTTTTTTAGCCTCCCCCCCCCCAGACTCCAAAGCAGATACGAGGAATGTTCAACTTGAACATCAGAGATCTTTCTTATGTTGCCGTAGAATTTTGTCTTCTCACTCATCTTTGCTGCTCAAGGCCATGATCCCTAATGTCTGAAAGAAAAGTGAAATCATTTAGCATTGCTTCTACTGTTGGCTGCCTACCACCCATTACTGGCAGTTTTCTTTATAGTAAGGGTAGGTACTATGTGACAATAGTCTTGCAATACCACTCAGGTGATGGTGTCTGTATTAGAAATACAGCTGTGATGAAACAATGCCTTTGCTCTGTCTTCTTTTACTAACAGTGATTTGCATGAACTACAATGCAATATTTGATATATGGTCTAAAAGGTCTTAACTGTAACAGGTGCCTTTTTTCCCCCCATGGACTATTCATAATAGTGGGAACTTGCGCATCCAATTCTTTAGTAATTCTTTGGGTTGATTATTCAGGCCCTCTGGTCTAATTTACATAGTAGATATATTTTCTTTACCTCTATACCAGTTTGATGGAGAAAGCATAAACTAATGATTAAGAGTGTTTTTTGTTTTTTTTGTTTTTTAAGAGAGACATAACCAGGTAATAAAATACTGGTTCTTATGCCAGGCACTCAAAGCCCTTCATGGTTTAGCCCCAACCTACCTCTCATCTTATCTTACTACTACTTTGAGTTTCCCAATGCTCTGGTCAAGTGGAACTACTGCCTTTTTTTCCCCCCTAAAGGATCCTAAATTATCCCATCTTCGTATTTTTTCTTTCACTATTCCCACTACCTGGAATCTTTCCCTTCTTAATCATACCTCAGTCAAGCCTTCATGCTTTTTTTGCTTTGATTTTCTCTTTTCTCTATCCCCACTAAATAATCTGTAACAGTTTTGACTTCTGTTGTATGTTTTACCTTTATACTTGTATAGACTTCTGAACTTCAGAAAATCTGTTAGTATGTATATGAATACTCATGCAATATCTTAGTATTAATGACTTGATTGGGGAAAAAAAGTCATGTGGTGGCCTGCCTGATGATAGGCTTCTCTGGCCTCTAAACTCTAGGCTACGTTGCCCAATGGATAGAACACAGGTTCTAGAGTCAGGAAGATGAGTTCAGATATGACTTCAGACATTTAGTGGCTATGTGACCCTGGTCAAGTCACTTAACCTCTACCAACCTCAGTTCCCTCTACTGTAAAATGGGAATAATAGTAGCACCTACCTTTCAGGGTTGTTGTGAAGATGAAATGAGATAGCATTTGTGAAGTGCTATATAGATGCTAGTAGTTGTTGCCATATTTTGTGCTTCAGTGGCTTAGTCTTTGAGAAACCTTGGTTACCTCCACTTAGTGAAAAGAACTTTAATGGAAACACATTATGCTTTGTACTGTAGTTGTTCACATATATTTCTTAGCTTCTCTACTGTACTCTAATGGATAAGGGAGGCAATTTTATCAGCTTAAATTTTTGGTGCAAAAGAAGCCAGACACAAGGTACCACATCTTTTGTCTTAAGAATTGTAGTACAAGGTAGGAAGTTGCTGTTCCAACATGACTAGAACACTAATTGTGAAGTATTGACTCTCTTGGCAACATTGTGGAAGCCTTTTCAGCTTGCATTTGTTTGGAGAAGTCACAACAGATTTTAAATCTAGGCAGTGCCAAGAGCTTTTTAAAAGGCGGTATGGCATTGAGGTTGGTTGAAGCTGAAATGAAAGCTTATCATGGAGAAAACTCTTATTTGTTACAGGGGGTCAGAATTTTATTTATGAGGAGGAAGCTTCCCTTACCCCTTTAAAGTTTTTTTCTTTTAAAATAGTTTAGTAACTCAGACTGAAATATTTATGGTCTGAATCAAAAAGATAACATTTAAAACAAAATTCCTGAAAGGTTAAATACTATACTTTAAAATCTTCCTCCAGATATACTTCAATGGGCCTACTTTATCAGTCTTTGGAAAGCATAAAGTGTTCTTTATTTCTTTGGGTTAGAAAAGAGCAAGGGTGGGGAGTAATTTTCAGTTCTTTGAGGGCAAAAACTGTTAGAATAGTATGTCATACATAGTAGATACTTAAGCCATGGAGGCAGCACTATAGAGTACTTAGAGCCCTGAAGCCAGGAGCCAGGAGGCCTTAGGTAAAGTGTAATTCACAAGACTAATTGTGTGACCATGAGCAAGTCATTTAACTTGGTTGAACCTCAGCTTCCTCATCAGAAAAATTGAGATGATTCTTGAATTACTTACTCCAAAAAGTTGTAAGTAGGGCACTTGCTCCTTTTTAAACTGTAAAACTGTAAATTGGATATTCTCCTTTGTAAACACCACATGGCATAATTAGTAGAAAGAGTACTAGATTTTTAGTTTAAAAGACCTGGGTTTTAATCCTGTGTCTGCCTGTGTGTCTTTGGGCACTTGTCACTTTACCTATCTGGGCTCCAGTTCCCTAATCTGTAAAATGAGGAGGGTAGAGTAGATGATCTGTAAGGTTCTTGCCAACTCTAAAGTCTGTGATCTTATGAACTTTAAAGGTCTAAATATGTAAAAGGGGTTGTTGAATTAAATTTCCATAACCACAGCTGGAAAACATGGGAAATGTGATAATATTTGGTGCTGCTTGTCTACTGAAACAATTATTTTCTATAATAGTTAAGAACTTGATCAACCAGTTTTTAATTAAAGTAAGGAAAAACTTTTGACAGTGCCAAAAATAAAAATTGCTTGCTCTTATGATTTGTTAAAGCCTCTGCCCGAGGTTCCAAGGTTGTACAGGCAACCTCATTTAAAGAGCACCCAAGAAGCATCTCCATAGGCGGAGAAGCTGGAACTGTATGCAGGTTGTGGCATGAATGCTTAACTTTCATGTATATTTCCAAAAGGCCAGGGTGTGACCAGAAGGAATCAGACTTGTTTTTACTCTAGAATTCTTTGCTTCATAAACTGCTCCATCATGATTTTGTGGCTTTGATCCTGTCTTTTATGTCCTAAAATTTAGTTTACATTTTAAAATCCTGTCCATTATAGACTCAGAGACCCAGTTGTTTATATTGTATTTTATTGCATAATACTTTATATTGAATGTCAAAAGAGCAACTTATTAAAAAAAAAAAAGAACTAAGAGGCAGTGTGGCATAGTGGATGGAGGGGTGACCTTTGTAATAAGGAAGACTTGGGTTCTGACTGTGTGACCATGGGCAAGTCACTTAAACTATTTTCCAGGCATTTCTAAGACTGAAGAAGTGTTCACATTGGATAATTTCCCATCTTAATGAAATGACAGGTTCATGCATCCCACCACCAAACAAAAATAACTCCCCATGCCATCTAAAAGCCTAGAGTTGTTTTTTGGCTTTTTTTTTTGATGTTTCATATTAAAAACCTTCCATTAAAGCCCTTTTTAGTGCCTCGTCATGACATAAGAGTTGACCTGGGTCTTTGAAGGCTGTTGCAGCAGAGTGCAAGCTCTCTTGAGTCCTACTGATTTGGCAATTTCAGTATAAACTCCACAAAAAGACCAACCTAGCAGAGTTAGGAGAGACTTAACAAAATAAGTTTAGCCACCAGATGGCTTTTGTTTTGTTTTGTTTTGTTTTGTCTATGGATAACATATGAAACTATTTTATGGGCTTTGATCTGTATTGGTGATGAAAGCAGGAATCTTTTGAAGTGTTGATAAATCTCTTAACTACATATTCCTTATGTAAAATGAATGGTGTTGGACTATATGATTCCAAGACCTAGTTCTTTCCTATCTATTGTATGATTATTATTATTATTGTATGTTTTTTATCACATATATTTCTGCTTTAATTTAACTGGAGTCATTATGTCAGCACAATTTTAATTTAAGTTAATCTTTTTCTGTGTCATCTGTTAGAACTAGAAAAAACCTTCCCTCAACTTTGTCCTCAGACAATGCTTCTTTGACTTCTCTTTCACTGATAAACTGTTATAAAGAGTCATTTATATATCCCCCATCTGTACATGTTGCCTCCACTTTTTCTCAACTCATTCCCTTCTCAACCCATGAAATATAGCTTCTGACCCTACCACTCCAATTATTAAAAGATCACCTCCTTTGTTTTAAAAAACAAACTTTGTATTTGTTTAAAGAACAATAATTTTAATCCTTAAGCTCATGAAACATGAAAAGGCTGAGAATACATTGGCTCAAGTATTAGATCACACTCAATAAGGCTTTTTAACTAAGATTTCTTACAAATAAAAATAAAACCATCCTACAAATGTTACACACTTTAGGTATTAACTAATGTGTTTAGCCTTTAAAGAGGCAGAAAAATTAAGATGCCAAACTCAATAGACAGTTAAGTGACTTCTAGGGGAATAACAATCCTTCTTTTACTTTTCCCCTCGCTTCTTTCCCAGTATTGTGAGTATCTTCTCCAAGAATATTCTCAAGAGTTCATTCAAAACTGCTATTTGAACTTATTTCCCTGCCTTTTTAAATAGGTAAATAGAATGCTTGGTAATTTTTGATACCATAATGAATGAGAAAGCATGGAAGCAGCAGGTAAAATTATTTATAATACAGTGTGCCAAAGTGTATATCCTTAGAATGACATAAAAACAGAAATGCAAAAGGTGAATTTTGAACAGCAAAAGTCTTAAGCTTTTCAAAATAATTTGTTTAAAATTATCTAAAATAATATGTACCTATACATCCAATGTATAGCATTTCAGTTCTTAGCTTTTAGATTCCAGAATTATTAGGAGCTAGTTTCATTTAGGCTGATAGTCTGTGATAATAGATTTCTATCTGAAATCCTCAGAATTGTTACAGCTTTTTTCCAACACTGACCCCTATCTTTTTATTAGTTGTTTGACCAACTCACAAGTGATGAAAACATTAGTTAGAAAAATCAGTAATATTAATATCTTACATCCTACTTTTTGATAAGCTATTGAACTCAACTTGGTGACAGATGAGATGAGCTTCTGGACCTCAATGAAAACTTTAGCTACCATGTCTTGGTAAGCAGTGATTTTCCTTTTTAAGTATCAGCCTTTGATTTAAAAACAAAAACAAGCCTTGTGCTCTGGTAAACAACCATGTGCTTAGAAAGGATATAGCATCACTGAATCACTCCAGTTAAAGTCTACATTCCTTACTTAACAAACATCTTCATTTTAGGCTTGCTTTTACGTCTATACTTGTCTCTTTGTTTCAGAAATTCCATAATGAAAAAAAAATTTCTTTCTGTAAAAGTTCTTTTTTTGAGATTTTTGTACTTAGGTTTTTCTTTTCATTACATGTAAAAACAGTTTTTAACATTCCCTTTTTTAAAATTTTGAGTTCAAATTCTCTCCATTCCCCATCCTTGAAAAGGCAAGCAGTTTGATAAAGATTATACGTGTGTAGTCATGCAAAACATTTCCATGTTAGTTATGTTGCAAAAACAAAAAACACAGACCCCCAACCCCCCCCCCCCCCCCCAAAAAAAGTTTAAAAAGTGTATCTCAATCTGCATTCAGACTCTATCTGGAGAGAGAGCATTTTTTATCTTAAGCCCTTTGGAATTGTCTTGGATCATTGTATTGCTGAAAATAGCTAAGTCACTCACAGTTAATCGTTATACAGTGTTGCTGTTACTGTGTACAATGTTCTCCTGGTTCTGCTCACTTCACTTTGTATCAGTTCATTTAAGTCTTTCCAGGTTTTTCTGAAATCATACTGCTCATCATTTCTTATAGCACAATAGTATTCTATCACAATCATAACTACAACTTGTTCAGTCTTTTTCAAATTCTTAGCCACCACAAAAAGAACTGCTGTAAACATTTTTTGTAAATGTAGATTCTTTTCTTTTCTTTTTTTCTTTTTAAATCTCTTAGGGATACAGACCTAGTAGTGGAATTTAGGATCAAAAGGTATGTACACTTTTATAGGCCTTTGGGCATGGCTCTAAATTGCTCTCCAGAATGATTGGATCAGTTTACAACTCCACCAATAGTGCATTTGTGTCTCAATTTTTCTACATTCCCCTCCAACACGTGTCATTTCCCTTTTCTCTTACATTAGTAAATATGATAGGTGTGGGGTGGTACCTCAATGTTGTTTTAAATCTGCATTTCTCCGTAGTGAATTAGAGCATTTTTCATCACTGTAGATCGCTTTGATTTCTTCTTTTGAAAACTGCATATCGTTTGGCCACTTATCAGCTGGAGAATAACTTATGTTGTTATAAATTTGACTCAGTTCTCTATATATTTGAGAAATAAGACCTTTATCAGAGAAATTTGCTGTGAAAAATTTCCCCCAAATTTCTGCTTTCTTTCTGATCTTGACTGCATTGGATATGTTTGTGCAAAAACTTTAATGTAATCAAAATTATCCATTTTACATCTCATAATGCTCTGTTTCTTATTTGATCATAAATTCTTCCCTTCTCCATAGATCTGACAGGTGAACTATTGCTTGCTCCCCTAATTTGTTACCCTTTATGTGTACCCATTTTCACCTTATCTTGATATACAGTGATCTGTACCTAGTTTCCGACAAACTGCTTTCAAATTTTCCCAGCAAAGTTTGTCAGAATATCAAAGTCTTGCCCCAAAAGTTTGGATCTTTGCATTATCAAATGCTACATGAGTATGGTTATTTACTACTGTGTATTGTGTACCTAATCTATTCCATTGGTCCACCATTCTTATTTCTTAGTCTATACCAGATTGTTTTGATGATTACCACTTTTTAATACAGTTTGAGATCTGGTACTGCTACGTTACCTTTCTTCACATTTTTTTTCATTGATTCCTTTGGTGTTCTTGACCTTTTTGTTCTTTAAGGTGAATTTTATTTACTTATTTTTAGCTCTATAAAATACTTTTTTGGTAGTTTGGTATGTTCTCTTCCTCCCTCTCCTCTCACTCTGTCCATTCTCAAAAGTGTTTTGCTTCTGACTTATATTTCCCCCAGTCTATCTTCCCTTCTATCGGGCCTACCTCCTTGTCTTATCCCCTTCCCTTCCACTTTCCTGTATATTAAGATAGATTTTTACATCCTACTGAGTGTGTATGTTATTGCCTCTTTGATCCAATTCTTGTGAGATTAAGAGTCCCACACTCCCTTCCGCCTTTCCCCCATCTTCCCCTCCATTGTAAAATCTCTTTCACATCTCTTTTGTCAGATAATTTACCCCATTCTACCTCTCCTTTTCCCTTTTTCCCAGTACATTCTTCTTTCTCTTCCCTTATTTTTTAGATAATCATCCCATCATATTCAACTCACACCTATGCTTTTTGTCTATGTATAGTTCTTCTAACTGCCCTAATAATAAGAAAGTTTTTAGGAGTTACAAGTATCATTTTCCCATGTAGGAATGTAAACAGTTTGACCTTATTCAATCACTTAATACTTTCTCTTTCCTGTTTACCTTTTTATGCTTCTTTTGAATCTTGTATTTGAAAGTCATATTTTCTATTCAGCTCTGGTCTTTTCATCAAGCATGCTTGGAAGTCCTCTATTTCATTGAATATCCATTTTTCCCTCCAAAGGATTATACTTGGTTTTGCTGGGTAGGTGATTCTTGGTTGTAATTCTAGCTCTTTTGCCCTCTGGGTTATTACATTTCAAGCCCTCTGATCCTTTAATGTAGAAACTACTACATCTTGTGTTATTCTAATTCTGGCTCCATGATATTTGAATTGTTTCTTTTTGGCTGCTTAAAATATTTTCTCCTTGACTTGGGACCTCTGGAATTTGGCTATAATATTCCTGGAAGTTTTCATTTTGGCACCTTTTTCAGGAGGTAATTGGTATATTCTTTCCATTTCTATTTTACCCTCTGATTCTAGAATGTCAGGGCAGTTTTCCTTGATAATTTCTTGAAAGATGATGTCTAAGATTGGTTTTTGATCATGGCTTTCAGGTAGTCCAATAATTCTTAAATTATCTCTCCTCAATCTGTTTTCCACATCAGTTATTTTTCCAATGAAATATTTCCCATTTTCTTCTATTTTGTGTTCTTTTGGTTTTCTTTTATTGTTTCTTGATGTCTCATAAAGTCATTAGCTTCTAGTTGCCCAATTCTAATTTTTTAAAAAATCATTTTCTTCGGTGAGGTTTGTCTTCTTCTTTTTTATTTTCACTTTAATTCTGTTTTTCAGGGCATTCTTCTCTTCATTGTATTTTTGTTCCCCTTTCAACATTTGGCCTATTCTGTTGTTTTCTTTAGTATTGTGTGTGTGTGTGTGTGTGTGCCTCCTTTACCAAGATGTTGACTCTTTTTTCATGATTTTCTTTCATTACTCTCATTTCTCTTCCCAATTTTATTCTACTTCTCTTACTTGATTTTTAAAATCCTTTTTGAACTCTTCCATGGCCTGGGGCCAATTCATATTTTCTTTGAGACTTTGGCTGTAGGAGTTTTGACTTTGTTGTCTTCTTCTGAGTTTCTATTTTGATCTTCCCTGTCACCATAGTAACTTTCTATAGTCAGGATCTTTTTCTGGTTTGCTTATTTTCTAACCTATTTCTTGACTTTTAACTCTATGCTAAAGTGGGGTTCTCCTTCCAGAGTGGAGGGCATACTGTCCCAACCTTCAGGTATTTTGTACAACTGTTTTCAGAGGTAATTCTGGGGATCTGTAAGCTTTTGATTCTTCCAAGGTGGGTATGATTTAGGGAGAGGTGTGTTTGCTACTCTCCTGCACTGTGTATTGGTCTGTGAGCGACCACAAGCACTCTTTTCCACCCTGAAACTGTGACCAGGGTCCCTGCTTCCCAGCAGCAGCAAGCTCTGGTGTGCTAGTGCTCCCCCTTGTCCTGGGCCTGAGACCCAGGATTCTGACCCAGATCCAAGTATGGACAATACAACAGAGCCCTACTCCTGGTACTAGTAAAGGGCCCCCTATAATCTCCTTCTGACCAGTTGTCCAAGCCCCTTACTATTTGTGGGCTGAAATGTCTGGAAACCTCTACCGCTTCTACTGATTCAGTCATCCCCAAGGCTTGGTCCTAGTTTGCTGGGGCTGGGTCTGTATTGGTCTGACTCCACTCTCCCCCCAGTGTGACAGACCTTTCCTGCCAACTTCTGAATTGTCTTGGGCTAGAAAAATTATTTCACTCTGTCCTTTTGTGGATTCTGCCTCTCTAGAATTTGTTGTGAGGCATTATTTTAAGGTATTTGGAGGACTTGGGGGAGAGCTTAGGTGAGTCTTTTGTCTTTTGTCTGCCATCTTTGCTCCACTTCCCTTAATGGTTTCCTTACTTTCAATTATATTCATCTCTGTTTTAATTTTCAGGATTTCCAATTTGGTGTTTAATTGGGTATTTTTAATTTATCCTTTTTCTAATTTTGTTTTTTTTTTTAGTTGCATGCACGTACACTCATCATGCTTAGCTAGAAACCATTTAAAATAAACATGCAGTATGATATAGTGAAGACTGACACAATGTAAACAGGTTGAGCCACTTGTTACTGTTAAAACAACTACATGAAACTGTTAAGATAGATGAGCCTGAGCTTAAATGTTTCAAGCTTCCATAATAAAATAAGGTTGTATTAGAACATTTCTATCACTGGAAGGTTGACCTGCTATGTCAGAGTTCTCAAAATGCTCAGGTAAGCTTTGTGGCTATGGAAATTTGCAGTTTCAATGAAATCTTAATTCAGTCCTTTAAATCTAAATATTGCAGGTATCTAATTACTTTTATGTGTAGAAGATATGAGAATAAACAACCTAAAGTTTTGCTTAAATATATTCTACTTGGGACCCTTTGTTACTAGATAAAAGGCTAATTTTTTTTCCTTCAAAAATAAAATAAAATTTGACCAGAAGATTTTGAAATTCAGCTTTACATGCTAAATTGTAATGGCTCAAATCCCAGATTCCAATGTAGTCAACCTAATCTATTGAATTAACAGAGATAACGCATAGTGCTAAAGGAGTCATTACAAAACATGAATTACTCTCTATTTCCACCACATACTGGCAGTTAAACTTCTATGAAAACATCCAAAATCACTAGTCCAACTTTATGGGTTAATGACTTACAATTATGCTTATGTCTGAAAATTAATCTAGTCATTTTTAATTAGAGCTTAAAAACAAACCCACAAACTTTATTTACTCAATGAATTTTTTAAATAGCAAAATCAAACTTGGTAATAAACTTCCAATGCGAGAGATTTTATTCAGGGTTCAGGCCTGAGCACACCAACTTTTTATGGCTGTCTGCCTCCTGAGAATAGGAGTTTTTATTAGGGGAAAAAATGTTGCAAGAGCTTTTGCTACAAAGGCTATTATTAATGTTACTATAAAAATATTTGTAATTGCATCAACACTTAAGTATAAGAGAATGCTTAACTGTATTAGGCATGTAGTAGACACTTCCAGAAATAATACAAAACTGATGTCTTTAAAAAAATCTAAAACTGAGTATAACAAATTGGTAATAGACTCTTTCCTAGATTTGCTGTAATACCAGAAAAAGAAGAATGCTACACAATGCTTGGAGAACATTTTGACATTACAATACAGTAATCAATCAACCACCAGTCATTTATTAAGCATATTTCTCTTTTTTATTGATGTAAGCATTTAAAGATAGAAATTTTCCCCTAAGAAAATTGGGACACTAATGCATTGTTGGTGGAGTTGTGAACCGATCCAACCATTCTGGAGAGCAATTTGGAACTATGCCCAAAGGGCAATCAAACTATGCATACTCTTTGATTCAGCAATACCACTGCTAGATCTGTATCCCAAAGAGATCGTAAAAAAGAGGAAAGGATCTGCATGTACAAAAATATTTATAGGAGGTCTTTTTGTGGTGGCAAAGCATTGAAAATTGAGGGAATGCCCATCTAACAAGTTGTGGTATATTAATATAATGGAATACTACTGTGCTGTAAGAAATGATGAACAGGCAGATTTCAGAAAAACCTGGAAAAACTTACATGAACTGATGCTGAGTGAAGTAAACAGAACCAGGAGAACATTGTACATAGTAACAGCAGTGTTGTATGATCAACTACAATTGGCATAGCTCTTCTCAGCAATACAATGATCCAAGATAATTCCAAAAGACTCAGGATGGAAAATGCTATCTACATCTAGAGAAAGAACTCTGAAGTGTGAATGCAGATGTAAGCATACTATCTTCACTGTTTTTTGTTTTTTGTGGTTTTTCCCTTTTATTCTGTTTTTTCTTTCACAACATGACTAATATGAAAATAAGTTTAACATAATTGCACATGTATAACCTATATCAGATTGCTTTGCTGGCTTGGGGTAGGAGGGGAAAAAATTTGGAACTCAAAATCTCATTTTTAAAAAATGAATGTTACAGGAGCAGTGAGGTGGCGCAGTGGATAGAGCTCTGTCCTTGGAGTCAGGAGGACCTGAGTTCAAATCCAGCCTCAGACATTTGACACTCACTCACTAGCTTTGTGACCCTAGGCAAGTCACTTAACCCCGATTGCCTCACCAAAAAAAAAAAAAAAAAAAAGAATGTTGCAAACTATCTTTACGTGTAATTGGAAAAAATAAAATACTATTTACAAATAAATAAATGAAAATTTCCTCTAAGTACTGCTTTGGCTGCGTCCCATAAATTTTGGTATGTTGTCTCATTGTTGTCTTTCTCTTTAATAAAATTATTGTTTCTATGATTTGTTCTTTGATCCACTCATTCTTTAGGATTAGATTATTTATTTTCTAATTCATTTTAATTTATCTTTCTGTGGCCCTTTATTGAATGTGATTTTTATTGCATTATGATCTGAAAAGGATGCATTTAATATATCTGTTTTTGATTGAGGTTTTTATGCTGTAATTTTTGTGTTGGTGCCATGTACTGCTGTGAAAAAGGTACATTCCTTTCTAAATCTATTTTCTCCAGAGGTCTATCATATCTAATTTTTCTAAAATTCTATTTAACTCCTTAACTTTTTTCTTGTTCATTTTTTGGTTAGATTTATCTAGTTCTGAGAGAGAAAAGTTGAGGTCCCCCACCAGCATAGTTTTACTATTTTCTCCTGTGGCTCATCTAACTTTTCATTTAAAAATTTGGATGCTTTGCCATATGCATATATATGTTTAGTATTGATATTATTTCATTGTCTATGGTACTTTTTAGCAAGATATAGTTTCCTTCCTTATCCCTTTTAATGAGCTCTATTTTTGCTTTTACTTTATTTGAGATCATTACCACTCCTGTTATGTTTTTTTTTTACTTCAGCTGAAGCAAAGTCGATTCTTCTCTAGTCTTATAGCTTTACTCTGTGTGTCTTTTTGTGTCAAATGTGTTTCTTGTAAACAACATATTGTAGGATTTTGGTTTTTAATCCATTCTGCTATCCTCTTCTGTTTTATGAGTAAGTTCATCCCATTTACATTCACAGTTATGATTACCACCTGTGTATTTTCTCTCTTTCTTCCCTTCCTTCCTTTCCTCTCTCCCTCCCTCCATTCATCCTGTCCTTCTTCATAAATGTTTTACTTCCAATCACCACCTCCCCCAATCTGCCCTCCCTTCTGCCAGACCCCTCTTTCTCTTACCTCTCTCCCCTTCTACTTTTTCTGTAGGGTAAAATAGATTTCTTTCAATTCTAATGAAAGGTTCCCATCTTTCCCTCTACTGTAGTAGATCTTTCATGATTCTTCCTGTGGGATTATTTACCCCATGTACTTCTCCCTTCACCCTTCTCCTAGTGTATCCCTTTCTCACCCCTTAATTTATTTTTTCAAATTATCCCATCATAGTCAGCTCACACCCTTGCCTTCTATCTCTATACTCCTTCTAACTGTCCTAATAATGATAAAGTTCTTAGGAGTTATAAGTGTCATCTTGCCTTGTAGGAATGTAAACATTTTAACCTATTGAGACCCTTATAATTTTTCTTTCCTATTATCCTGCTACTCTTGAGTTTTATATTTGAAAGTCAGATTTTTTTATTCAGCTCTGGTCTTTTCATTAGGAATGCTTGAAAGTCCTCTATTTCATTGAATATTCATTTTTTTCTCCTCTGAAGGATTATACTCACTTTTGCTGAGAAGGTTATTCTTGGTTGTAATCCTAGCTCCTTTGACTTCCAGAATATCACATTTCGAGCTCTCTGATCCTTTAATGTGAAAGCTGCTAAATCTTGTGTTATCCTGACTGTGGGCTCCACAATATTTGAATTGTTTCTTTCTGGCTGCTTGTGATATTTTCTCCTTGACCTGGAAGGTCTGGGATTTGTCCATAATATTCCTAGGAATTTTCATTTTGGGACCTCTTTCAGGAGGTGATTGGTGGATTCTTTCCATTTCTATTTTATCCTTTGTTTCTAGGATATTAGGGCAGGTGGGTTTTTGTTGTTGTTGTTATTGTTTTTGTTTTTTTGGTAATTTATTGAGAAATAATGTCTAGGATTGTTTTGGGATCATAGCTTTCAGATAATCTATTGATTCTTAAATTTTCTCTCCTCAATCTATTTTCCACATCAGTTATTTTTCAAATGAGATATTTCACATTTTCTTCTACTTTTTTTTTCATTCTTTTGTTTTATTGTTTCTTGATATTTCATGCAGTCATTAGCTTCTAGTTACCCAATTCTAATTTTTAAGGAATTATTTTCATCAGTAAGCTTTTGTACCTCCTTTTCCATTTGGTTAATTCTACTTTTTAAAGGTTTCTTTTCTTCAGTGGATTTTTGTGCGTCTTTACAATTTGACCAATTCTGTTAAGGTGTTATTTTCTTCAATATTTTTTTTTTGACTCCTTTCCCAAACTGTTGACTCTTGGCAGCTAGGTGGTGCAGTGGATAGAGCAGTGCCCTAATGTTAGGAGGACCTGAGTTCAAATCCGGCCTCAGACCAAACACTTGACACTCACTAGCTGTGTGACCTTGGGCAAGTCACTTAACCCCAATTGCCTCATCAAAAAAAAACCAAAAAAACTGTTGACTCTTTTAATGATTTTCTTGCATCACTCTCATTTCTTTTCCCAATGTTTCTTCCATTTCTCTTATTTTATTTTTAAATCCTTTTTGAGCTCTTCCAGGAGTTCTTTTAGGACCTGTGACCAATTCACATTTTTCTTTGAATGTAGTTCTTTCAACTTCATTGACTTTTGAGTTTATGTCTTGATCTTCCCTGTCACCATGTTAACTTTGTATAGTCAGGTTCCTTCTTGTTTGCTTATTTTTCCAGTTTATTTGTTGACATAACTTTTATGTTTTAGTTGGGCTCTGCTCTCAGGGTAGAGGAGCCACTGTCCCAAGCTTCAGGCCTTTCTTCCTGCTGTCTTCAGAGCTAGCTTTGAGGGGTCAGTAGGTTTTTGGTTCTTTCAAGGTGGTATGATCTAAGGAGAGGTGTCGTCACTGCTTTCCTGGCCTGTACTCTGGTCTGTGAGTGACCACAAGCACAGTTCTCCACCCTGGAACTGGGACCAGAGCCCCTGCATCCCTGCATCCACAAGCA
This sequence comes from Vombatus ursinus, assembly GCF_900497805.2. Classification (NCBI taxonomy): domain Eukaryota; kingdom Metazoa; phylum Chordata; class Mammalia; order Diprotodontia; family Vombatidae; genus Vombatus; species Vombatus ursinus. The sequence goes on along the minus strand of NW_020948840.1, from coordinate 6,503,669 downwards.
CTAGTGAGCTAGTGCTCCTCTTAGCTTTGGGACTGCAACCCAGAACTGCTTGTAGGCAGTGCAGCAGAGACCTCCACCCAGTGCCAGCAAATGGTACGCTATAATTTTCTTCTGACCAGTTGTCTGATTCCCTTAGCATCTGTGGGTTGAGAGCTCCTAAAGTTGCTGCAGCCACTAGTGACCTGCCTCCAGGCCACCCTGACATGGCCTGCACTGTGAGGTCTGTGCTGGGCTCTAGGCCCAACTACCACTCTGCTGAGACAGACCTTTCCTGCTGACTTCCTAATTTTTGGGGGAACTGGGAAATTTCATCTTTTCTTGGTCCTGCCACTCCAAAATTCAATTTGAGGTGTTATGTTGTTTTGAGGGGAATTTGGGAGAGCTTAGGTGAGCCCCACCTTTATTCCACTATCTGGGTTACACTTTCTTCTGTAAATGTTCTTTAGAGACAGAGTGAAACATTGTAAGAAAACTGGTCTCAGAAATAGGAAAACTTCTAGTTCCACCTCTAACATGGTTATGTGACCCAAGGCAAGCCATTTAACTTCTCAATACTCTAAACAAGTCTCTAAGACTGAGTTACAGATAAGGTGCTGATCTGCATTGAGAGACAGTGCTTCCTTATTTGAGGGTTCCCTATATCAATGAAATCATAGGTCTATTCACTATCCTAAATATCCTTAACTTTTTTTTAAAGTAATAGTCTTTTATTGTTCTTTTTATTAATCATTTTAAAAATCATGACTAGACACATTTAAATCATCTTCAGAAATATCTTCATTTTCATTTCTACAAAATTATTTCTGAAATGAAGAGCTTTAAAAGGAAAAATTATAGGTACATTACACTTGGTCAGAGTCCACCAAAAAAACACTAAAAGCAGTTTGAATTGTAATCTACAGAGGTGGGCTTAATCCTAGTATGCTTTTCCTCATGGATACTTTTGTTTCCTTTCACTTTTGTGACACTGCTATCTCAAAGACTCTTTGACAAATGGCCTGTAATTCTTTGCTTTTCCAGATGTGTTTTCTATTAGGATGAAAAAGTTTCCCTTTCCTTGGCTTTTTGTTACCTTCTTTTCTTTGGTTATCTTTATCTCCTCCTATGGTTTGAATTAACATCTCTGTGTAGATTGCTCCCACATCAGTGCTACCATCTGAGTCCTCTCCAGACAAGGAAGTAACCATCAAGAATATCATTCTCCCCCTAACCTAAAACCTGCCCCCACACACCATGCCACTCAGAGCACTTATGAAGAGCAAAGTCCTGGTTTACTTGATCTTGTCTCAGTTCCGTACTTTGTTGCTCCCTGTTTTCATTGTCTCCACTGATCCTTGACTTTGGTTCTCTGTCATGATAATCTTTTTGTCACTCTGTTGATCTACAATAGCTGTTTCCAGGTCAATGCAGCATCATTTTCTTGGTTTAGCAACATCTTAGTGTTTGTACATTACTCTCTGTTTCTTTGACTCTCTTCTCCCTCTAACAGTATTACCACATAAATGGCAGAACACAAAAAGGATTGTATTAGCAACTCTGAATCTCCATTTACACTCTGTGTGTGTGTGTGTGTGTGTGTGTGTGTGTGTAGCTCTATAATAAAAAAAATTGTCCTGTTTGAGCTTTCTTTTGAACTTCCTTTTGTTCTTGGTACATTTCTTAAAGGTTTCAATTTTTGTGACACCATTTGCTAATCCCCTATTTCACCACCACCTCCAAAGTAAAAATAGAACAGAAAAGAAAAAAAAAATACAAACCCTGTAACAAATAAGCATGTGAAGCCAAACAAATCCCCACAGTGGCCAGGTCCACGAATGTATGTCTCTGCATCTTGAATCCATCACCTCAGTTTCAGGAAGTAGGTAACATGCTTCATCATAGGATCTCTAGGGTCCTGGTTGGTCATTGCTTTGATCAGATTACTTAATTCTTACAAAGTTGTTTTTCTTAATGACGTTTTCCTTGTGTAAATTTTCTAGGTTCTAATCACTTAACTCTGCATTAGTTCACACTGCACGGTATTCTTTTGTGACATTGTCTTTCATCCTTTCTTATGACTCAGTATTACACATTCACATGCCAGTTTGTTAAGCCACTTCCCAATTGATGAACACTCAGATTCCAGTTGTTTTTCTTTATTTTCCCCCCTTTTAATCCTCCCTTCAGGGTCAGAAAGATTTATTTTGCCCGTAATGGTTCTTTCCCTGGCATTATCCTTCTCATTAACCCTTCTCCCTGAATCCTCACCTGCTTTCCTATTGAGTTGGATGTATTTCTATACCCTACTTGGGGAGAGGGGGAAAAGTGTCTATATTCAGACCTGTATCTGGTTCAGGCAAGGATGAGGGTCATCTGATGCTTGCTTCTGCCATTCTCCATTGATGTTTGTGTATTCTTCCCAGGAGCTCCAGTAATGAAAGCCTGCAAGTTCTACCCTCATCTTCATTTCTAAACTAGTGTGTGTCTTTTATTCTTCCTTCTCCTTCCCCTCTTGAAATGCTCACAGTATAACCAGTCCATCTCTACATCCAGTTTTTATTGTTTAACTCCCACAGAACCCTTTGAAGACATTAGGATTCTGATGGGATAGTTGTTCTCCTGTTAGAAAGTTCATTATACAACCTCCTCCAGTTACTCAAATAAATTTACCTTTCTAGGTTTCATTGGACTCTTCTGTTTGCATTTCAAAGTTCTTCATCTTCTCTGATTTTTTTCAACAGGAATGCTTTAAAATCCTCTGTTCTATTACAAGTTCCTATAGAATTATACTCAATTTCACATCCATAATTTATTTTTTATTGTAAGCCCATATCTTTTTGCCTTTGGGAAAAATGGATTCTGAGATCTTTTCTCACTTACAACAAAAGCTGCTAGGTCTTGTGTGATCCTGACTATGAGTCCTTGGTATTTGAATTCCCTCTTTTTGGCTGCTTACGGTTTTTTGCTCCAGATTTTGATATTCTAGAGATTTCTCCCTTAGAAGTTTCTTTCAAGAGGTGATCAGTGGATTATTTCTATCTCCATTTTGCCTGTATCCTATCCTGATTCTAATAGACTTGGGAAATTTTCATATATATCTTAAAATGTAGTTTTACTGCCTTTTTGTAAGAACATAGTTTTCAGGGAATATAATAATTATTAAATTGTCTTCACCTGGTTTCCAGATCAGTTTTTTTTTTTATTTTGGATAGCCTTTGTTACCTTCTATTTTGTAAATATTTTGATTTTTATTCTAATATTTCTTGCTGTTTCATGGAGTCAGTAATTTCTGTTTATTCTAGTTTTAAGGGACTTTTAATTAATTGGTTTATCACTTTCTCTGCTGAGCTATTTATTCTTTTTCTAGTTCTTTCCCTCAGAGCTTTTATTTCATTTTTTTTGAAACCTCTTGCTTTATTTCTTCCAGATATTCATGTAAATATTTGTAGAAATTCATTTTTTCTTTTGAATCTTTGCTTGCAGCTGTTGTATAGCATCATTCTCTCTTTTTGGGTTGCCCCCCCCGCTTTTTGGCATCTGTGGAACTATAAAAATTCTTCATAGAATTTGGTATCTTCACTTTATTTGTCTCTCTCCAGCCTTAGTTCCACAGTTCCAGGACCTTGTACTAGGGTCAAACAGCACACTCTGCTACACTTTTACTTGGGATAGTCAGCTTTATTTGGTTTCCACCAGGGTCACCTTGGTTCTTGCATTGATTGCTACTTCTTGGGATTAGGTAATCCTAGATATTTAAGGGTAAAAGTCTTGGATTTTCAGGGCATGTCAAGACACTAAACTAGGGACTTCAGAGTCCTAGGTTGACCCAGTATGAGTGCTGCCACGTCCATATTGATGTTGTGTTACAGCTTAAAATTATGGAACATCATGATCTCAGAAAAACTGAAATTACAGGTGACTAAAAGGGCAATAAAAAGATGAATCATAGATTTAAGGTGGTGACACATTTTGATGACTTATGTGCAAGAAGTAGTTTGAAAATCATCCAAGGCATTTCTGACTAGAAAAGGACAATGGAGAAGTGCATAGTGGGCTTATTACCAATGATTACTTGTTCATAAGAAGAAGTAAAAATTATCAATAACATGTATTATTTGGACAAGTTGGTAGGAAAAGTTACTGAATTGTTCATATCCTTTGGCCCAGAGATCCTATTCCTGAGTAGGCGTATACCATAAAGAAGTAACATAACAATAAATACTTAACACTTTTTTAATATAAATAAATATTCTTATTTTCCTCCATGAGAAAAGAAAGTTCTTATATATAGCAAAAATCATCATAATATTTATGGTAGTGAAACATGGAAAACAAAATGGTTATCCAGTGATGGATACAATAAATTGTGATATGAATGTAGTGGAATATGTTTGTGCCATAAACAGCAGAAATTCAGATAAACTTGGAAATTTTTATATGAAGTGATACTGAATGAAGAAAGCAACACCAGGAAAAAAAAATAGGTATGTAGTGACAGCCATAATATAAATTAACATAATATTAAAAGACAGCAGAACTCAGATTAATTTATTCTGGGGTCTAGAGACTAGGTTGAAACACATTTCCTTTTTCTTGGTGTAGAGTAAGAAACTACAGGTACAGAATGCTGCAAATCCTGACATGTCTAGTTATAGTACTAGGTACTGTTTTATGTAATTTCAAGGAAGGATTCCACCGAGAGGGCTATATTGGAAAATGGCTATTCACAAAGCATAATTTAAAATGGAAATGAGCTTAATTAAAAGAGCAGGCAAGTGTCACAACTAAGGAAGAACAGTCAGACAGTTCAAGTGCTTCACTTATATCCACAAAATGTTAGAAGACCTGCAGGAAGGTAGGTCTTCAATGAATTGATTAGACTATGAAGCAGTTCAGTGGCACACAGTGAATTGAGCCCTAGACTTGAAATAAAGAAGATCTGAGGTCAAAGCCTATCTCAGACAACTAGTCGTGTGACTTTGGGCAGGTCACTTAACTTCTGTCTGCCTTATTTTCCTCATCTATAAAATGGAGAGAATAATAACATTTATATTATAGGGTGGTTGTGAGGATAAAATATGATGATATTTGTAAAGTACTTTGCAGACCATAAAGCACTCTGTAAATGCTAGCTATCATTATTATGCTCAAAGGAAGATATATGGAGGATTATGGACAAGAATCAACACAGAATGAGAAGCATGGTAAAGCTGTTGATACTGGTAGAAGGACCAAGGATCCTCTGAAGTTTTGGAGTATAGTAGTTAGCATTTCTATAGCACTTTCAGCAAAGTGTCTCATTTTATCCTTATAGTAATTCTGTAAGGTAGGTGCTTTTATCATTCCCATTTTACAGATAAAGGAAACTGTGGCAGACAAGTTGAGTGACTTGTCCAGGGTTACACAGTTAATGTACATTTGAAGCTGTATTCAAACTAGAGTCTTTCTGACCTCAGGTCTAGTGCTTTATCCATTATGCTGCCCAGCTGGCTTTATATAGTGTGATGTATGTATAATGTGATCATAGAAAACTAAAACAATATGGATATAAAATTTAGTTAATCCCTAAGTCTTTTAGTTGTTGAAGTTCCTCACCCTCACATATAGTTGGTAATGAGCAACCAAAAAGTATACAAGTAGCAAGAGAAGATGTACTTCATAATCTGCACATGAATATTTGCAGATCCCAGGTAATTTTTTGTTTGGAGTTTATGATCTAGGTCTACTTAAGGCTGTGTCTCTGAAATTATACTTCTGTTATTACAAGTGCTGCATTTTCAGAAGCTGTTTTAGAAGGGAAATAGAATTTTTATAACCAGAAGGGACTTTAGGTTTTGTAACTCAGTCTCATTTTGCACATGAAGAAATTCACTTGCCTGAGGTCACAGAATTAGTGGCATATTTGGGAAAACCCAGGTTTTCTGATTTTCTGGTTCAGTGTTCTTACTGTTATCATGTTGCTTCTCTAAAAGAAATGGGGAGGGGCAGCTGGGTGGCACAGTAGAGAGAGTACTGGCCCAGGAGTCAGGAGGACCTGAGTTCAATCCCAGCCTCAGAAACATGATAATCACTAGCTGTGTGACCCTGGGCATGTCACTTAACCCCGATTGCCTCGCCAAAAAAAAGAGAGAGAGAGAGAGAGAGAGAAAGAAAGAAGTGGGGGAGGGGGGAAGCCAAGATAGAGTAGAGGCAACAACGCAGCCAAGTTCTCCCAACATCTCCTTCCAATCAACTTTAAAATACACCTCCGAATTCTGGAATGGTAGAGCCAACAAAGATCAGAGTCAGACAATTTTCCAGAATAAGACAACTGATGTTGGCAAGAGAAATCTGTTACACCGGGGTGGGGACCAGCCCAGAGGAGAGGCAGCAGAGCAGCAACACCCACTGTGGACCATGGAGGCAACTGTGACATGTAGCATCAGTGTCCAGAGCTCTCAGGCCAGAGATGGTAAGGGGAATGGACAACTGGTCAGAAAGAGCTTCCAGGGGACCCTTTTCTGGAACTGGGCACAGGACCTGACTGTGTTTGGCAATTGTATTGCTTATATGCAGTTCTGGGTAGCAATTCCAAGGTGGAGAGGAGTACTTGTGGTCAGTCACAAGGAAGAAGGGGTTTGGTCAGTTGCAGAGCTAAGAGTAGCACTAGAACTTGCACTGCAAGGGAGCTAGAGCCCTTCCTGGATTAAAACTACAGCACAGACCAGGAGAACAGTGACCACACCTCTACCTGTATCACGTCATCTAGGAAGCACTGAAAACTTGCAAATTCCCAGAACTGCTCTTGAAACAGCAGCATGACAAAGGCTGAAGCTTGGGACAGGGCCCTTCCACATCCAGGTGAACAGAGCCCAAATTTAACATGAAGTTCAAAGCCAAGAAATAGGCTGGAAAAAATGAGCAAATAACAAAAAATTAATTTGAGTATTAAAAAATTACTATGGTGTTAGGTAAGACCAAGACACAAATTCAGAAGAAGAAAACAGTGTGAAAAGCTATAAGCAAAACCTCAAAAGAAAAAATGCAGTTTAAACACAAGTCCAACAAGAATTCCTAGAAGTTAAAGAAAGAGGTAAGAGTAGGGGAGGAAAAATTGGGAAAAGAAGTGAGAATGATTCAAGAAAATTATGAAAAGACAATGAATAGATTGGTGAAAGAGGCACAAAAAAATGAAGAAAATAACATCTTAAAAAGCTGGCCAAATGGAAAAGGAGTTAGAAAAATTCACTGAAGAAAAGAACTCCTTAAAAAGCAGAATTAGCCAAATGGGGGGAAAGGATATAAAAATTCATTGAAGAAAATAATTCCTTAGAAATTAGAATTGGATGGTTGGAAGCTAATGACTCCATGAGACATCGAGAAACAATGAAGCAAAGTCAAAAGAATGACAAAATAGAAGAAAATGTGATATGTCTCATCAGAAGAGCAAATGACCTGGAAAATAAATCCAGAAGAAATAATTTAAGAATTATTAGATTACCTGAAAGTCTTGATCAAAATAAAAAAGTCCAAACATTGTATTTCTGCCCTCACATCTTAAAACCAGAGGTTAAACTAGAAGTTGAAAGATTCTATTGATCACCTCCTGTAAGAGATCCCAAAATGAAAATTCTCAGGAATATTATAGCCAAATTCCATAACTCTCAAGTCAAGGAGAAAATATTTGAAGCATCTAGAAAGAAATAATTCAAATATTATGGAGCCACAGTCAACACAAAATTTAGCAGTTTTTGTCTTAAAGGAGCACAGGACTTAGAATATGATATTCCAAAAGGCAAAGGAGCTAGGATTACAACCTACCCAGCAAAATTGAATACAAAATAGTTGTCAATTTACATAAATTTGCATTACTTAAATTTGACTCCTGAGCAGGCTGCAGGACTCCATGCTGGCCCAGGTTCCAGCTTCTGGCAGGGGCACCAGCATTGCCAGTACAGCTCTGCACCAGGAGTTCTTTGCTTCAAGCAGTAAGGCCTTTCCAGCTGCAGGGACCCCAAACATTGAAACTGCTCTGGCTAGAGGGGATAAGCCATTCTCCAACTGATGGGCATCCCCTCAATTTCCAATTCTTTGCCACCACAAAAAGAGCTGCTATAAGTATTTTTGTACATATGCACAGCCCCATGAGGGGATAAGGATGTCTGCTGAATGGTCTACTTGACGTTAAGTGAGAACTGGCTGTATAATCCTTCAGAGGAAAAAAATGGATGTTTAATGAAATAGATTTTCAAGCATTCCTGATGAAAAGATTAGGGCTGAATAGAAAATTTGGTAGTTAAACACAGGACTTGAGAAGCATAAAAAAGTAAACACAAAAGAGAAATTAAAAGGGATTCAATAAGGTTAAACTGTTTGCATTCCTGTATAGGGAGATGATACACTTAACTCCCAAGAACTATCATTATTAGGATAGTTAGGTGTCTACATAGACACAGAGTACAGGTGTGGGTCAATTATGTTGGATGATCTCAAAAAAAAATGAAGGATTGAGAAAGAGGGATGCCCTGGGAGATGGGATAGAAAGAATGGGGAAAATCATCTCATGTAAAAAGAGGCATGCAAGGAAGAGCTTTTACAACAGAGGAGAAAATGGGACAGCAGTGGAGCATCTTACACCTCTCATCAGATTTGTTTCAAAGATGGAGATAATACTTACACATACATATATGTATACACACAGACATAAATATAAATACATATACTCACACTGAGTTGGGTATAGGAATCTATCTTACCCCACAGGGAAGTAGTAGGGGAAGAGGATTAGAGAAAGGGGTGGAGGAGATGACAAAAGGAAGGGCAAGTTAAGGGAGGGAGTGATTAGACTTTTGCAGAGGGACAGGGTGAAAAGAGAGAAAATGAGAAGTAATTCATTTGGACCTCTACTCTATTCCAATCAGTATCAATCAATTTGATATGATTCCATCGGGGCAGTGATTATAAGTTTTGTATGTTAGGTCTCAGAGCTATGAGCTACAGATTCTGAGTTCACTTGCTTAATCATTGGAAGTTAACTAGAGGTCCTCCATCCTTGTTTTTCCTTGTCACGGTGACCAAGTCCAGTGTGATGGAGGTGACTCAACTACATGGAAAGTCCTCCAATTTATTTTTGTACATCTGGACCATTCCTTTTTGTCTAACGAGCAGGTGACCATCTTATGATTACTTAATGGAGATGCCCCATGCTTTGCCCAACCTGTGGCCCTGCTGATATAGTTTTGCTTATTTTAGCCTATGTATCATATGTGAACTAATGGAATTATTCTGTATTTGGTGTAGCCATTCTTGGATGTCTAGATTTCTAGCCCTATAAAAATAGGAAGGAAGGGGGCGTCTCAGATCATGAGGGGACCATGGACCTTTTAATAAAGTGCCATTGGCTCAGAGCTCTGCCTCATTCTCTTTTATTGTAGGTTGGACAATTTTAATCCTCACAGTATCCCAAAGATATCAAAGAAAAGGAATAGGATCTATATGTACAAAAATACTTATAGCAACTCTTTTTGTGGTGGCAAAGAATTGGAAATTGAGGGGATGCCCATCAGTTGGAGAATGGCTAAACAAGTTGTGCTGTATGATTGTGATAGAATACTGTTATGCTCTATGAAATGAGGGGGATAGGTTCAGGAAAACCTGGGAAGACCTATGTGAACTGATGCAAAGTGAAGTGAGCGGAATCAGAAGATCATTGTATGTAGTAACAGCACTATTGTAATGATGATCAACTGTGACAGACAACTTCTATGATCAATACAATGATCCAAGACAATTGGAAAGGACTCATGCTGAAAAATGGTGTCTACCTTCAGAAAGACAACTGATGAACTCTGAGTGCAAATGGAAGTATGATTTTTTTTTTTACCTTTTAAATTTTTCTTGCTGTTTTTTTTTGGCAACATGGCTAATATGGAGATATGTTTTGAATGATTTCACATGTATAATTGCTTGCTTTCTCAGTGGATAGGGAAGGGACTGGAGAGAGGGAGAGAATTTGGAACTCACAATTTAAAAAAAGAAGGGGGGGAAGAGGACATCCCACTACTTCCAGAAACAACCCATTCTACTTTCAAGAAATTCTGTTTCAGAGTGGTGGATCAGTGGAATAGGTTAGGTACATAAGACACAGTCACAGGGGCAGCTAGGTGACTCAGTGGATAGAGCACCAGCCCTGGATTCAGGAGGACCTGAGTTCAAATCCGGCCTCAGACACATAACACTTACTAGCTGTGTGACCCTGGGCAAGTCACTTAACCCCATTGCCTAGCCCCCCCCCCAAAATAAGACAGTCATCAGTGACTATAGTAATCTACTGTTTGATAAACCCAAAGACTCAAGCTTCTGGGATAAGAACTCAATATTTAACAAAAACTACTGGGAAAACTGGAAAATAGTATGGCAGAAACTAGGCATAAATCAACATCTTACACCATATACCAAGATAAAGTCAAAATGGATACACAATTTAGATATAAAGGATGATACTCTAAGCAAATTAGGGGAACAAGGAATAGTTTCTGTCAGATTTATGGAGAATGGAAGAATTTATGACCAAACAAGAGATAAAGAACATTATGAAATGCAAAATGAATAATTTTGATTATATTAAATTGAAAGGTTTTAGCATGAACAAAGCCAATGCAACCTAGATTAGAAGTGAAGCAGAAAGCTGGGAAACAATTTTTACAGCCAGTGTCTCTGATAAAGGCCTTCTTTCTAAAATATATAGAGGACTGAGTCAAATTTGTAAGATTACAAGTCACTCCTAATGTGAAAATATATATAATGACTGTATAAGTGGAGCCTATATCAAATTGCATGCCATCTTGGGGAGGGAAGGGGAGAAAATTTAAAATCCAAAATCTTATGGAAGTGAATGTTGAAAACTAAGAATAAATTAATTATTTAAAAAAGAATACAAGTAATTCCCCAATTGATAAATGGTCAAAGGATATGAACAAGCAGTTTTCAGATGAAGAAATTAAAGCTGTATATAGTCATATGAAAAAATGCTTCAAATCACTTTTTATTAGAGAAATGCAAATCAAAACAACTCTGAGGTACCACATCACACCTATTAGATTGACTAACATGACAAAACAGGAAAATAATAAATGTTGGAGAAGATGTAGGAAAATTGGAACACTAATGCATTGTTGATGGAGTTGTGAATTGATCCAACCCTTCTGGAGAGCAATTTGAAACTATGCCTAAAGGTCTATAAAACTATACACACTCTTTGACCCAGCAATACTACTTCTAGGTCTATATCCAAAAGAGATCATAAAAATGGGAAAAGGACCCACATGTACAAAAATATTTATAGCAGTTCTTTTTGTGGTGGCCAAGAGCTGGAAGTTGAGCGGATGCCCATCAATTGGGGAATGGCTGAACAAGTTGTGGTATATGAATGTAATGGAATATTATTGTTCGATAAGAAATGATGAGAAGGGCAGCTAGGTGGCACAGTGGATAGAGCACCGACCCTGAAGTCAGGAGGACCTGAGTTCAAATCCAGCCTCACACCAAACACTTGACACTTATTAGCTGTGTGACCCTGGGCAAGTCACTTAACCCCAATTGCCTGAAAAAAAGAAAAAAGAAATGATGAGCAGGCAGACTTCAGAAAAACCTGGAAAGACTTACATGAACTGATACTGACTGAAGTGAGCAGAACCAGGAGAACATTGTACACAATAACAGCAACATTGTGCGATGACCAGCTTTGATAGACTTAACTCTTCTCAGCAATGCAAGGATCTAAGACAACTCCAAAGGATTCATGATGCAAAGTGCTATCCACATCCAGAAAAAGAGCAATGGAGTCTGAATGCAGATCGAAGCATACTATTTGCTCTCTTTTTTTTGTTTATTCTTTCTTGTGCTTTCTTCCATTGGTTCTAATTCTTCTTTGCAACATGACTAATGTGAAAATATGCTTTAAAAAAATAAATTCTATTTCTTGGAAAGTTTTCTTATATCCATTCAACATCTGCTTTTTTGCCGCTACCATACATTTCTCTGAAGTCCATTGGAGATAAGCAAAAAATTCCTCTTTTCCAATAACAGTCCTTCAAACACTTGGAAGATTGCTATTATGTACTCCTATTAACTCCTCTTCTTTTGGCTGAATATGACTAGTTGCTTCACCCAATCCTCATATGTCAGAATACACAATCCCCCTCACCATGCTTTCACCTTTCTCTGTATGCTCTCCAGTTTGGCCAGGGTTATTGTCAGTATAAGTGACCTGACTAAATGTGGTACCCAGAAGTGAGCACAACATTAAAGATGTGGTCCAACCAGGACATAGTATAGCATTGTACCCTTCTTTTCTCTTTCCTTCCAGGTACCATATCTCTCCTAATAAATCCCAAGAACACGTAAGTTGTCACTAAAAGAAAAAGGGGGGGGGATGTGAGGGGCCATGAGAAGGCTTTTGTGTACAGTCTAGATGTCAGATCAAGGTTCAACCTAACTAAATTCAGAAAGGTTCCTCATTAGAAGCTTGGCCATGGTGATTTTCCCCCCATAAAACCTGTCTACTAAGGCATGGAGAAGAGGTTGCCATCTGAATCAGTGAGAAGAGTACACATATGAATGAATTCACTGACCTTTAAAGTTGAAGTATGAGTGCTTTAGCCTTTTAAAGGTAGCAGTACTACACTGCTGTCCATTTTGGCCAGTATGGTTCTGACTGCAATTTTTCTTTTACCAATAGAACAAGGGAGGGCTTAACGGAACTTGTAGGTGATAGGGACAGGGTGTGTGTGTGTCTAGGAATATATATATATATATATAATTATATATATAATTAGTATAATATACTACATAATATAATATTATTGTATAATATATTTTATATATCTCTCTATATATATAGAGATATATAGATATATATATAGAGATTTATATATATGAAGCTGGAGACCTGAGACACCTGCCTGTCAGGGCCAGGGAAGGGATACAACCAAGGCATTCCATGATGCGATTGAAGGCCATGGTTTATGAGGTATAGGGGAAATCTTGATGGTCTAATTGGCCTTCCTTCTGTGATAGGACATTGGCAGTCATTTAACTTCTCTCTGCCCCAGTTTTTATCTTGTCAATAAGAGTAAAAAGTTGGATTAGGTCACTGAAGTCCTTTCTACCTCTAAATCTACTTACTATTCTATGATCCTGTTTCTTGCCATAAAAGAGGCTAAGCTTTAAATCCCAGAGAGGATTGTTTTGTTGTTGTTTTTATTTTTGCAGTCACACTGGCACACATTGAACTTATAGTCAACTAAGATCTTTTTCATGTGAATTTGTGTTAAACTAGGTTCCATCCAATTACAATTAATTTTTGGCCCTAAGGGCCAACCAAATGCCTTTTTTCCTAACTAAATTTAGTTTTAGTTTTGAATTCTGTCCATACATCTTTCTAATATGTTGGGGAGTTTTTAATTCAGAGTCTGTCTTCCAGCTTCAATTCTTTCTTAATATTATTATTTATAAATGTGATAAATGCCTTTTATCTTCATCCAAATTTATATAACAGAGGAACAGGTTCTATGGCAGACTTCCATCCTACTTAACATTAATCAGAGTTCTTTCAGTACAGTTATTCAATGAGCTTCCTCTTCCTTAGTACTATGCCTTTTGAAGTCATAGACTTAGGGAACACTTTTGTGTGTGTCTGCACTGACAGGTACTTGAGCAAAACATGTAGTAAGCTCCACAATATCAGTTATATGATTAAGCATTTATTAAGCCCTCACTGTGTACCTGGCATTCTGCTGAGTGCTACGAATACAAATTCAGCCTCTGCCCTTAAAGAACTGATATTTTAATACGGAAGTACAAATTAAATTTAGGGGAGTGGTGTCCAGGAAAGGGAGATTTGGGTCTGGGGAGTCACTGGGAGGGTGACTTGATGTTCAAGGTGGTCAACTGACACACCTATTCCATAAGAAACAATTATTGAGGGCAGAGGGGTGGTCAAGAGGAATTGAAATGGACAAATTTGCTGGGAAGTTAAAGAATGATCTGCTGCTAGCTGTATTTAGTGGGATGATTTATATTTAATCACCAATCAAGAAGACTGGGGGGCATCAAGATGAAGATAAAAGAATTACTTTCTCTGTGGGGAATGAATTCTGAAATTCCAAGATATAGAGGTCCTGTTGGGGAGTGGGCAACAACAACTAGTAAATGACAAGAGAGCTGGATGGTATGAAAAGATGAAGCCGAAGTGTGCCAAGTGGCATAATTTATTGGAGGGGGCAGTTGGTCAACCTGATACAGTCTCTTGTCATGCAGCATATGTTACATTTACAACATAATATAATTTAATAGAAGGAAGTGTATAATATATAGGGTTTGTTGTTTGTTTTTTAAAATTTTGCAGCTAGGTAGCGTAGTAGAGCGCTGAACTTGGAGTCAGAAAGATGTGAGTTCAAATCCAGCCTCAAACACTTAACTAGCTGTTCAACCCTGAACAAGTCACTTAACTTCTAATTGCTTCTTCATCTGTGAAATGGGATTAATAATAGCATCTATCTTACAGGGATCTTGTGAGTATAAAATGAGATAATTGTAAAGCACTTTGCAACCACGAAGCATTATATAAATGCTAGCTGTTGTTGTTTTTTAAAAAAAAAGAAACAATTTAAAGTTAAGACCTTTAACTCCTAGCTAATTAGAAGCTTCGATTTCTAGAGTATCCAATTGCTTGAGAGTTCAGGTAACAGGTTTTACTATGACATAAATTGGTAAATTTTACAATTGTGAATTATCCATTTCCACCATTTTATCCATGATTCCTTTTTTACCATCTACTGGTGACTCTAAAATAATTCTTTCCATTAAATTTTTTTTTCCTGGGTAGTCAGTTCCTGATTTAATTCATTCAGCCGTACATTTGGGTTGCCTCTCATTCAGATGTTATATTCCCAGGGGATATAGACTAATTTTTAATATTGGTCTGATTGAAGTCAGGAGGACCTGAGTTCAGATTTTGCCTCAGACACATAACACTCACTAGCTGTGTGACTCTGGGCAAGTCACTTAACCCCAATTGACTCACCCAAAAATATATATCTATATATCTATCTATCTATCTATATAGATATATATATGTGTGTGTGTGTGTGTGTGTGTGTGTGTATGTATGTATGTATGTATATATATGTATATATATGTATATGTATATATATATATAGGTCTGAGTTTGAAATATTATTAAAAAGACAATCTGTTCCCAAAAATTGTACCATATCTTTTAAAGCTAATTATAAATGACTTTGATTATCCATGCTTCAGTAATATTTCCTTCTTTTTATTGAGAGCTGTCAACTCATCCCATTTAATAAAAGTGCCAAGTGTGCCAAGGTATCTGGCACATAATAACTTAATAACTATATGACAAGCTTGCAGGTAAGTGCTGAAGATGATGACTGTGCCTACAAACTGGAGGTGTCTTTGTATCTACATAGTCAGAGGGATGCTGGCGTTACATCAGTCTTTTCCTTGACAACCTAAATTGTATAACTTTGGGGGGAAGTGGGAGAAAAAAAAAGAGGGAATAAGTTTTTATATAGCATCTGTTATGTGCCAAGTACTATGCTAAATGCTTTACAATTATCATCTCATTTGATCCTTTAAAATACAAAGAATGGCCTGTTTAAGAGGCTAATGGCTCTTAAATTTGGGTAGTTGTATTGGGGTTTAAGAACTGCAACATACAAGATGTTTCAAACCTAATACATGTGAACAGTGGCTTTGTTAAACCTGCTAGAAAGTGACCGTCTTAATTTGAACCCAGATAGTTCTTCCATACTTGAAACTGATTTTCTATGTGTTATATCACATATAGTATAGAAATTCTAAAACCAAAAAAAGTTTAACAAATAAAAAATTGGAAGTTTTATAAATGTTTTACAGATTTAAAGTTGTTAAATTGACTTTTTAAAAGGTAATAACTTTATTGACAAAATATATAATCTTGTGTATTTAGTACATAAAAATTAATTCACTGCTGTATTTTAACTTTTAGGTACTTCCGTAACAACTTTTTTTACTCCCTTTCCTAGAACAAAATTAAACTATAATCCTCCAAAAGACGATGGATCAACTTATAAAATTGAACTTGAAGGAATATCAGTAATGGTTATGAGAGAGATCCTGGATTACATCTTCAGTGGACAGGTATGATGAAAAACAGAAGGGAAAAAAGATTTAAAGACTTCTTAAGCCAAGGGAGAGGGTTTCCTTTCATCACTTATATAACAAAGCTTTGCACCTACTGTAATCTTAGTTTTAAGTTGTATATATGACTGACTGGTAGGTATCATTTGCTGGCTGACAGTCCTCCAGATGTATCCTTCCAGGGCTTTACTCAGCCTAAAATCCCTCCAACTATGTGGACCACAGCAATAGCATTGTAAACAGATGAAACCATCTTGTCCAAACAGTTCATTTTACTGATGCAGAAATTGAGGTCTAGGGAAGCTATGACTTTCCAATTTGCCATTCTGTTTCCTGCTCCCAGCATATTTCCAGGAATATAAGGAAAAGGGATACCTTGTTGCCCCTAGGTTTTCTTTTCTTTTTCTTTTTTTTTATTCCTTCAACCCCCCGGAAGTGTTAGAGTTCGCAATATTTCCATTGGCCTGGAAAACCTGTTATATATAAAAGCCAAAATCTTGGATTTTAGAAATAATTTTGTAGAACTAGTCCTCTGTGACCATTTCCCCCAAACTGTGGCTAGTATATATACCCTATACTTATCTCAGTCTCACTGATAATAACTTAAGACCACTGTCACAGGAGTAACTTTTTCTTGCCTTAATTTTTTTCTACTTTTATATGCCAATACTCTATATCTACACCCCTTCCCCTATGTCTCCTAAATCTCTGGAGTAAGGGAGAAAAAAGTGATTTGAAACTTGTTGTTTTTTTTTTTAACTCTTATTTTCCCTACTCCAAAATGTCATTTGGAAGATAACATGGAGGACACACTTTTCCCAAACAGTATAAGTTAGTATATTTTCATTCAATGAATGTTAAGGTCCTACTCTATATGCAAGGCCTTGGGTTAGGTTAGACACTAAGAGAGGTGTTACAATAAGATATTCAAAGGTCTTATAATCTAGGAAGGCAGACAAACCATACACAACTAACACAAGGTGGAATATTAGGGATTTACACATAAGGTGCTATGAATTCAAAGGAGGAATTACATTCAGCTACAGAGTTTCCTACTTTGGTTATGCTAGAATAGATTTGATCTATCTAATATATAGTAATAGTCTTTTCATCTCTATCCTTTATCTTTCCTTTATTTTACCACTCTTCCTCTTCTCTTTGATTCCCTTCCTTTTTACCTTTTTCTCCCTGTCCAGTCTGTCAGTTACAGGTTTGCATCCTGCCTGTAGTCAAGTAACGATCCCCAAACGTTATGAACTTTAGATTTGGTTTCATGACGTTCCTCCTGAATTTAAGTTAATTTTGTTTTGCTTTCCCATGAAAATACAGTTTTGTGCAATGATTGGAAGTTAGTTCATGTACAGCTTGTTTTGAATAAAGTCCATGAACAACATTTTAGCTTCCAGGTTGAATTTTAAAACCTTGTTTTAAACCTCTGTTTTATTCTCCCATTTAATTTAAAGTTGTAACTGTAATGTAATATGCATACAAAAGGTTCTGACAAGAGTTTTATTCAATGTGATACATTTTTGCTTTTTCAAGTATGTTTCTTGAGAAAACTTCACCTTACTGAGTACTGATATGGCTTGAGCAATATTCCAGTCCCTGTCATATGACAGACAAGTCCAGCAACTTTAGACTCCTGTCATCTAAGATTATTACAATTATATTTTGATTATACTGTGAGAAGCACACTAAAAATTGCTTTGATGATACTGTGGAATTATTTCTTTTCATTTCTGATTAAAGGTTAGCTACTTACTAACTCTTTGGGATGTTCTTAATAGTGGATAAGTGATTCTAGAAAGATTACAAAGGTCTTTTGACAAGTGGGGAGGTGGTAGGGGTCCTGAGGCTAGAATTGGAAGCCATTTGGGTGAAATATAAGAAAACAAGACCAAAAAAATTTCTTTCTGAGAAGCAACTTTTTGAGAGTTGTTCTAAAGATTAGTACAAATTCAAATCTATCTCTTATACTTTGTAGAGCTATGGTACTACATGATGCTTGATATTCAAAATAATGACTAAAATATTACAAGATCCTGACTTAAAATTTGTTCAATATACTGGCAAGAAAACAAACAAAATTTTCACCAGTAATGATGGTGACATTTTAAGAGATAATATGTTAACCAGAAAATTCAGTTAACCAGGACATGCCATTCTCAAGAATTAAAGACAATCTCTTACCTCAATAAGCATATATTTTAATGGAGGAGACTTGTACATATAGTGGTATAGAAGGATATATATATAGTGTAGCAGCAAGGGAATTATAGAAGGGAAAGTACTAGCAGCTTCTAGGACCAGAAAAAGCCTCCAACAGAAAGTTATTTGAGCTGAATGTTGATGGAAGCTGTCCACAAAAGGCATCCATTATCCATTCTTCTTTTCCCCCTTTTCTTGCTCAGGGTGCCTTCAACTTGTGCTTAAAAAAAAAAGTTGTCAGTACTTTTGGTTTCAAGTGTTTGGAATTTAGTTTTGAATACAAAATATGTATGTAAAATTCTTACAGATCAGGCTGAATGAAGACACAATCCAAGATGTTGTTCAAGCAGCAGACTTGTTGCTGTTGACAGATCTGAAAACTCTCTGCTGCGAATTTTTGGAAGGTTGCATTGCTGCTGAGAACTGCATTGGCATTAGAGACTTTGCACTGCATTATTGTTTGCATCATGTACATTATCTTGCTACGGAATACCTGGAGACTCATTTCCGAGATGTCAGCAGCACTGAAGAATTCTTAGAACTAAATCCTCAAAAGCTGAAAGAAGTGATTTCTCTTGAGAAGTTAAATGTTGGCAATGAAAGATATGTATTCGAAGCAGTTATTCGATGGATATCCCATGATTCAGAAATAAGAAAGGTACTGTAGAGACATTTGAAGTTGGTAATGCTTCTAATTTGTCTTTCGGAATATTTATTTTAGTTGTTTGTCTGTTTTGCTTTATCCTAAGAAACTTACAAATTGAATTTAATTCAACAAGCTAAGTAAGCACTGGAGGTACAAAGACAAAATGAAATAATCTGTGCCCTCAAGAAGCTTTCATTCTGTTGGAACAAGTAACTCAAGCAATGCTTAGATTAAGAATAATAACTGAACTGAATATAGTGCTTTGAGGTTTGCAAACACTTGATATACATTACTTCATTTGAGCCTCATAGCAACCCATGTGTAGTAAGTGTTAAAGATATTATTCCTATTTTATAGTTGATCAGTTTTTGGAATGCATCTTCTTAATAACAAGGGTTGTTTGGAACCCTTGAAATAGATAGAACACATAGAAATAGTGCTATATAAAATGTGAATAAATTCTCATGCCAATCCACGGAGGTCTATTTAAAATAAACTATTATTGTCTTCAAGTCCTAACTATACTATGGAATCCAATCATTCTTTGGTACATTTGTACTTAAGAGAACATTCGTTATAAATTTCAAGTGGGCTAACAGTAACACACCTACTCCAACCGTTTGAGGCTTCCCTCTTGCATTATTTAGCTTCTGCTGAGGTCCTCAGATAAGTGTGGTAGAGAGTAGAATAGAACTCAGAACTCAGAACTCATAGGCAGAGAAAGAAAAGATCAATTACATAACAAGAAGTAGAGACTTAAAAGGTTTCTGTTAGTGTTCTGACCAGAAGTCCTGTGGGTTTATTTTCTTTGTTTACTTTGGAGGAAGGGATTTTGATTAGAAGGGTTTTGTTTGACTCCTATGTGTGGGCAGTAGCAAAGACAGGAGAGTGGTTAGAAATCTAGTTCAGTTGTACACAGTAGCAGCAATATTGTAACGATGATTAACTATGAAAGATTTAGCTACTCTTATCAAAACAGTGATCCAAGACAAATTCCAAAGGATTCACGTTGAAAAATACTCTCCACCTTCAGAGAAAGAACTGATGGAGTCTGAGTGCAGATTGAAGCATAATTTTTTCACTTTCTTTTTCTTGCTTTTCTTTTTTGCAACATGACTAATATGGAAATATGTTTTGCGTATCACATTGCTTTCCTTCTTAATGGGGGGGGGGAGAGAGAATTTGGAACCCAAAAAAAATTTTAAATGGATGTTTAAAAAAAAATTTTTTTAGGGAGAAGCTAAATTTGTTCTTCTGGTTAGGCAGTGGGGTTAAGTGACTTGCCCCCAGCGTCACACAGCTAGTAAGTGTTATGTGTCTGAGGCCGGATTTGAACTCAGGTCCTCCTGAATCCAGGGCCGGTGCTCTATCCACTGTGCTGCCTAGCTGCCCCGAGAAGCTAAATTTTTAAAAAAATCTTGTTCAACAGTATGGAACCATAGACTGTCTAAGATGAAAGTTACTTTAGGTATCATCTAGTCCAGAGCTTCTTAACTTTTGTTTGTTTGTTTTTGACCCTTTTGGAAATCTGGTAAAGCCTGTGAACACTTTCTCATAATAGTGATTTTTTTTTGTTTGTTTGTTTTGTTTTTGTTTTTTAGGCAATTGGGGTTAAGTGACTTGCCCAGGGTCACACAGCTAGTAAGTGTCAGGTGTTTGGTCTGAGGCCGGATTTGAACTCAGGTCCTCCTGACCTCAGGGCCAGTGCTCTATCCACCGCGCCACCTAGCTGCCCCTCATAATAGTGTTTTTAAATGCATAAAATAAACTACATATGGTTACAAAGGAAGCCAATTACATTGAAATGCAGTTATCAAAATTAGAAAAGAAAAACTTTGTATAGCCCAGGTTAAGAATCTAGTCCAACATCCTCATGTAACATATAATGAAACAAACTGCAGCACAGAAAGAAGAGGTCACACAGTTCTAGGTCCAGTCAGAGTAACAGTGAATGTGATCTGTAGTAAAGGAACTTGAGGTATTTGATGGAGAGGCAGGGGAAGAGTGAGCCTTCATTTACTGTTCCCTTATGTAAGTTTTCTAAGTCAGACATTCTCATTATCAATAAGACACTACCTATGTTATTTTGAATTTTAGCTATCAAATTTGCTGATTTCTCTTAATACATTTTAGGATTGTGCTGCTAATTTTTCTTCATATATATGCATTTAAAATATTTGTTTTTACATTTATTGATAATTAAATATAGTAAACCCTCCTGGATGAATTATAAATGCATGCTTGTAGTCTTAATATACTTAACTTTTCCTTGGTATTTAGATTAATTACATGGAAGAGAGGATTATTTTTGTTGTTATGAGGAGCAGATGTCTGTGGTGAAAGAGTAAATAATCATTGTTCCCCCTTTGCCACTTCTAGACTCTGCCTCTACCATCATCACTTACTCTTCCCTGAGGTGTATTTGATCCAAATTTATCATCCAGTTAGGAGTCTCATAGTTATTATCTACTGACCCCTGAGATATTCCCTTCCTTAATGAATTCAGTGCCTGACTCACAAGTCTTTCTGTCTGCCCTCATACTAGTGCTCTTCAACAAAACTATTGAAACTCCTCCAGAACTCCCTAACTAAAAGAAAGTTTAAAATAAATAAATAATAAATTGAAGGGCAAAAAAGCTCCCTGACTTGCCAGTTCACCAAGCTATTCAATTCTAATGACCTAATCCTCCACCTCACTTTAGTTAACAAGCATTGACCTAGTTATCCACAAGTGTTCCACTTCCATGTTCATGAGCTCTGAAATTCCTTTATCTGATCATAATCTTTTATCATTTCCTCTATATTTCAACCCCTTTGTCTTTCACCCTCCATTTCTTTCTTTTTTAAAAAATATTTTATTTTTTCCCAATTACATGTAAAAACAACTTAACGTTCATTTTTAAAATGTTGAGTTCCAAATTCTCTATCTCTCTCCAGTTTGATATAGGTTATACATTTCATATTTTCATATTAGGTATGTTGTGAAAGAAAACAGACCAAAAAAAAAAAAACCATGAAAAAAACAAAGTAAAAATGGTATTCTTTGTTCTGCATTCAGACTCCGTCAGTTCTTTCTCTGGAGGGGAATAGCATTTTTTATCATGAGTCCTTTGGAATTGTCTAGTGTCATTGTATTGCTGAGAATAGCTAAGTCATTCACAATTCATCATACAAAATTGCTGTTATTGTGTACAATGTTCTCCTGGTGCTACTCACTTCACTTTGCATTATTCATGTAAGTCTTTCCAGGTTTTTCTGAAATCATTTTCTTCTCCCTAGGTTTCTATGACATGCTTCTTTCCTGATTTTCCTCCTACCTGACTTCTCCTTCTCAATCTCCTTTCCTTGATCTTCCTCCAGGCGCCCCCCAAAGGTCTGTCCTGGATCATTTTCTCTTCTCCCTCTGTATATCATTTGGTGATTTCATTAGCTCCAATTGATCATATCTATACAAATGATTCCTAGATTTACTTATTTATTTATAGCAAGGATGTGGCCTTCTAGGTCCTTGGGCATGGCCTTTTAACTGAGTTCAAGTTTTACAGAACAAATCCTTTTATTTAAGGGATTCTGTAAAGTTTGGATTCAGTCAAAGGGCCACACTTGAGGACCTAGAGGGCCACATACGGCCTTGAGGCCAAAGGTTTCCCCACCCCTGATAACATCTCTCCTGATCTCCATACTGCCATCACCACCTGCCTATCAGACATCTCTAACTATATGTCCTGGGGATGAAACTCAGCATGTTTGAAACAAAACTCATTAAATTTTCCCCAAAACCTATCTCCGTCCAAACTTCTCTACTTCTTTAGAGGACACCATCATCCCAGTCACTCTCAGTGTTATCCTCTACTTCTCACACTCAACCCCCCCCATATTTATTCTAGTGTCAGATCTTATTGTTTTTACCTTCATAGTATCTTATATATGTTCCCTTCTGTCATAAAGCCACCACCTTGAACAGGCAATAATCACTTCTCACCTGGACTATTACAGTAGCGATCTAATTACTTTCCCTATCTAAAGTCTCTCCCCATTCTAGTCTCATTCAATCCAATCTATTCCTCCAATCAGCTGCCAAAGTGATTTTCCTAAAGTACAGATTTGAACATGTTGTTCCCTCCCTACTCACCAAACTCCAGTGACTCCCTGTTACCTCCAGGATCAAATATAATATCCCGTTTGGATTTTAAAGCCCTTCATAATCTGGCCCATTCTTACCTTTCTAGGCTTCTGACACTTTATTCTCCTCCAAACATTCTATAATCCAGCGACACTGGCCTTGTTACTAAATCCTTGAACCTGATACTCCATCATCCAACTCTGCTGATGCTCTGTCATCCAACTCTGCCTTTTCACTGATTGTTTCCCATGACTAGAATGCTCTTGGTCCCCTTTGCTTCATCTTTGTGCCTGAGGTTGACTGGATGTTGAGGATATTGAAGACAGCTTTGTATTTCTTTGTTAATCTGTAAGCTAAGGCCTGGAATTGTATTTCCTTTGATTAAAAGGAACTCAGTGATGAGGAAACTATGTGTCTGCAGGTCAGTACCTTCTCTATAATTTAGAGTCTTAGAGAATTGTCTGGGCTACTTGAGAAGTTAAATGACTAACCTAAAGTCTCTTAATGGGGTGTGTTAGAGGTGGGATTTCCTGACTCTGAGGACAGCTCTCTACTGTACTATGCTGCCTCTTAGTTAATCTATAATGCTTATAAATGGTTCTAATATTTATTTTTCAGGATAAAAAAATTTTGAAATTGTATAAATTCAAGGATACGCCACAGAATATACCAATTAGTGAGCTATGAAAATATAAAAAATACCAAAATTAAGTCTCAAGTTCAATTAACAGTGATTACTTCAAAATTAACAATGTAAATCATTAAAAAAAACTATGTGCATATTTGTATATTACATATTTTTAGGTAAACAGTACTGCATTAAAGGTAAACAAAAGATTCATGTGTTCTGAGGATGTCTTTGAACTTTTAATTTCCTATGTTTCTTTATAAGGCTGACGTTAAAAGATGTAACTGACACTATTTTCTAGGCCAAGTAAACTATTTCTACGTATAATTTTTTTTTTCTTAGGGAGGATGGATATGTTCATTATAGTTTAGGTCAGTTGACCTCTTGTATGTCCATATATATGAAATATAAGCCATAGTATATAACAAAGTTTTCCTCTGAATGGTATTGAGGTAAAACTACTGGTTTTGGAATAAGGCCTATATTTGAATCCCAGCTCTGATTATCACTGTGTATGACTTTGAGCAAGTCACTTGGCTCTTCTTGGCCTCTATTTCCCTGTTTGTAAAATGAAAGGGTTGGACTAGATGACTTGTAAAAATTCTTCCAACTCCAAAATCCTATGTTCTGCTTTGGTATGTCGTGGGGTAGGGTGTGGGCGGGGGGGAGGGGATCCTAGAGTGCCAGCCCTAGTACATTTTACAGCGCTGGAGAGGCTTCATATGCGTCCCCATTACCTGCTATCTGAAGACTAACCTGAGACTCATCACCATCAAGTTAATCTGTATGACAAACTCTTTGGCCATAACTACCCTTGAAAAAACTAAAATACAAAATCGCCTTTAGTCTTATGCAACCTCCTTCTGCTTCTGAAGTGTGATAGTGGCAAGCCATTGAAAATAGAGCACAGGGTAACAAGAAACACAAATGAGGAGGAGTAGATGTGTTACAGAATGCACTAATAGAAGGAATAACACTAGCAAGGTAGGAAAAAACATATTTATGATTGTAGTTCAGTAACTTTGGGGGATGTATATCTAAGAATACAGTACTGGTGCTTAGTAAATACTAATAATCTGACTTAACTGTGAGTACATTTTAGATTTTGGGGAGGTGGGGAATTGAGCAGTGAGATAGTGAATTATAGAAAAATTATGTATTTTTAAAAATATTTATTTACTTTTTCCCTCCTTTTCTCCCACCTACATTTTCCCCAATTTCATATTCTTGTTCTTCAGGTCCACATGAAGGATGTTATGTCAGCTCTATGGGTTTCAGGGTTAGACTCCAGTTATTTACGGGAACAGATGTTGAGTGAACCATTAGTACGGGAGATCGTCAAAGAATGTAGCAATATACCACTCAGCCAACCACAACAAGGAGAAGCAATGCTAGCATCTTTCAAACCCAGGGGTTATTCTGAATGCATAGTAACTGTTGGTGGTGAAGAAAGAGTGTAAGTAATTGGTATCAGTTGCCTGAAAAATGACTTAAAGAATATTATTTCCTATGTAAAATAGAATGCAAAATGTTTATTTTTCTATATGAGTCTCTAAAATATGTAGTACTTACCAGTTTTTTAGTAATACTCTTTGAAGATATGAAATTTCGTTATAATACTATGGTCTAAAGGAAAAAATGCAAATGAATTAATTTCTATATGTGTTCTTTAGTTCAAGGAAACCAACAGCAGTGATGCGTTGTATGTGCCCTCTTTATGACCCTAATAGGCAGCTCTGGATTGAATTGGCCCCATTAAGTGTTCCAAGACTTAACCATGGAGTACTTTCAGCAGGTATCTATTTTCTATTAAAGGTTACTTTTTGGCACAAGATAAAATGGTGTACAGTTGCACCTGAATTGTTTAGTATGGTGCAACTTTATAAAATGTAATATTACTCAGTAAATATTAAGTGCCTATTATATGAACTATGCTAAGCACTGAAGATACAAGTAGAATGAATGAAACAATCTTTATTCTCAAGGAGCTGACATTCTTAGGGAGGAGACAACAAATACATATTAAGCAGGCAAAATTAAGATAAAGAGAATTACTCCAAGTAACTGTAAAGTAGTTAAGACAGGGTAGTTTGGGATGAAGGGCAAAAGCAGATATATTAAGAAAGGTTTCATGCAGAAGATGATGCTTGAGCTTCATCGTAAAAGAAGAGTTTGGAGATCAGGAAGGAGTACAGTCTAGGTATAGCGAATGGCCATTGGCAAAGGCACAAAAATGGGAAATGGGGTATCATGGGTGAGGATTAGAGAAAAAGTAAGTTTGACTAGATCAATGAGTGTGGACAGGAGGGGGAATGATGTCCATTGAGGTTGGAAAGACAGTTTGAAGCCAAGTTCTAAAGAGCATTAAAGCTAAACAGAGGACTTTTAACTTGACCCTTGAGGCAATAGGAAGCTACTAAGGTTGATTTAATTAGAGTAGTGACATGGTCAAATCTGTACTCAAGGAGAAAATCGTTTTGGCAGCTATGTGGAGTATGGGCCATTATGAGGAGAGGCTTGAGGCAGAGACCAATTAGAAAGCTGTTGTAATAAGATAAACAAGAGGGGATTGAAGAACTTAACTAGGGTGATGGCTAAATGAATACAGGGGAAGGGGCCAGATGCAAGAGCTGTTGTAAATTCAGAAAAGGTAAGATTGTCGGTTGATTGGCTCTATAGATAACACTAAGATTACAAAACTGAGATACTGTAAAAATAATGGTGCTTTCAACAGAAATAGGAAGCTTGGAAGAAGGGAACATTTGAGGGAACATTTTAAACGTTTTGAGTTTGAGATTTCTTCAGGATATCCCTTTTGAAGATGATTTTTGAAGTGAAGCTTAGGGAAGAGAACTGGCGCTGAATATATAGACCAGTGAGCCCTCTGCATAGAAATGATAATGAACTCATGGAAATTAGTTGATGAGATCACCAAAAAAAAAAAAAGAATAGAGAAGAGAACCATGGTTAGAGCCTTGGGGAGTATCCATAGTGAGGGACTGCCAAGAAAGGAGACTGGACACATAATTGAAAATATCCAGAAGAGAAGAGGGTGGTCAGTATTCAATGCAACAATTAGGTTGAGAAGGATTAGGACTGAGAAAGGATTATCAGATTCCTCAATTTAAGAGATTTTTGGTTACTATGGAGAGAACAGTTACAGTTGAGTAATGAGGTAGAGAGCCAGATTTCAAAGGTTTGAGAAATGAATGAGAAGAGAGGAAGCAGAGACAACAAGTACTAATGGCTTTTTTGTAGGAATTGGGTGAAGAAAGAGAAGAAAGATATAGGACTACAGATTGAGGGTATAGTAGAGTCAAGTAAAAGTTTTAAGAATGGGGGGACCTCACATGTATAATTGATATCAGTCTTCTCAAAGAGGAGGGAGAAAAGGGAGGGAGAGAATTTGGAATTCAGAATTTTTTAAAATGAGTGTTAAATTTTTTTAACAAGTAATTGGGAAATATTTAATAAAATGATAATAATAAGTTGAAGAAAAAAATAAAAATCTTTCCAGTAACTTTAATAAAGGATATAGCTTCTTCTCTATGTAAAGAAATAAAAAAAAAGAATAGGGGAGACTTGGTTATACTACATCTAAGAATACAATTCAGGCTTTTAAAATGAGGATAAGGAAATAAGGACCCAGTACTCAGTAAGTGTCATAGATAAAGCTGCGGAGGGGAGGGGACATCTCTTTGATCTGAAAGAATCCTTTCTATCATATCGCTGATGCTAGATTTTTCATTTATAATTGGGCATTTTCATCACTATCTGTATAATAAAATCTAAGTCATAAAACTTCTGTAGGATCTTTGATTTAGAGCCAGAAAGGACCTTAGTTGTTGTTTATAAATGAGGAAAGTGAAACCCGGAGATTTTAGGTTTAGCCAAGGTCACAGGTCACATAGCTAGTAAGTGACAGAGCTGGGGTTTGACTCCAAACCCAATACTCTTTGCATTGTACCACTCTGCCTCCTATTGTAGGGAGTTCCCTGGGAGGAACTTGCTCCACTGATGCAGATTGGTAGCTCTTCTGTAAGGTATATAGACTTAAAGAATTGCATGGGACACTGAGAGACTGGGACTTGCCTGGGCCTGTGTGTGCTAGAGATGGGACTTGGATCAAGGTCTTCCTGACACTGAGGACTGCTCTTTATCCACTGTACAGCGCTGCCTCTCAGGATCTTTGTCTGAAATCCTAAAATAACTTACAAAGTTTTTGTGAGGAAAAATGTGAAAGTATTTTAGAAATAAGTGTTCTTTAAATGGAAGACATTTTATATAGTTTTCTTTGAAATGAGATTCAAAATTAAAAGCAACTAAATGTTAAAGCATTAGAGCACAAATGGTATCTATTTCTTGGCTCATATGTTTATGAAAGTGATCCTATTGTACATATTATCCAGCCTTTTCTTATATATACTAATAGGAAAAGTTGATGCTACCACAGCTCAGCTGGTTGCCAGCTCTCTTTGTGGAAGTATGGTGAAGCCTATAGACTCCCCAGAATAATGATTTTGAATACATAAAATACAAAACATAGTATTACAAGGGAAAACAATTATATTTAACTATAGTTACCAAAACTTTAAAAAAAAAAAAAGGTCACAGACCTCCAGTTAACATTCTAAATTTATAATATTAAGATTGTGCATGCTATATGAATTTATATATAAGTTCACATGTTTTCATGATTGAAAAGTCTTTATCTCAAATACAAGCTCCTGAAGTTGAATTATGTTGAAATTCAATAGTGAAGGCCTGGAAACTTTGGAATAACAATAGCCAATAGAACTTGTTTCCTTGGTAGTTTTTTCCACACCAGCCTAATTTTTGAAACGCAGCTTATCTGTCTGGTGTATTTAACAGATGCTTATTGATTCAAATAGAAGGATCATAATGGTACATTCTCTCTCAAACTTGATATCTGTAACACTATCTTCCTATCCTGACAGAGGTCCCTGATATCATTCCTCTGTAAGTTAGAGACAGTTTCTTGGAGGAGTTGGTTTTGTAGGAACTATCTGAAAGATGGAAAAGGAGAGCAAGTTAGGACACGGCATCAGTTATAACTTAAAGATAAGAGTATAATATTTATAATTTGTAAAAAATGAAACATATTATTGCAAGGAATTTAGCACCATGAATAGAGATCATGGGAAGATACAAGTGAAATAATATTCTCTAGAACAGTAGTTCTCAAAATATGGTCCAGGGATCCCTGAGACCCTTTCAAGGGGTCCATGAGGTCAAAACTATTTTCATAATAACACTAAGACATTTTAATTTCTAATATGATAGATATTGGCAGATATAGGCCATATAAACAAAAGCTCTGATGGGTCCTGAATAATTTTTTAAGAATCTAAAGCAGTCCTGAGACAAAAGTTTGAGAACCACTGCTGGCTTAGTGTTGTGCATTTGAATCCTGGTTTGCATCTCTGGGCTTTGATTGCTACTGAAATGATCAGCAATTGGAGAAGGAAGTGGTAATATTGAAGACTTAGGGAGCTAGAGTGTAGAATATTGTTGATTGTCAGTCAGTAAGCATTTGTTAAGCACCTACTATGTGTCAGGCACAGTGCTGAATGTTAAGGTTATGAAAAGTAAAAGACAGTTCCTACTGTCAAGGAGCTAGCAATCTAATGAGGGGAGATAACATGCAAAAAAGTATGTCCGAGCAAGATATATGCAGGATAGATTGGAGATAATCAAAAGGGAAGACAGTAGAATTAGAGGAAATTAGAAAAAGCTTCCTGTAGAAGGTACTTGAAGTAAATGAGGAGGGGGAAAGCATTGCAGACATGGAGGACTGACAAAAAAAATTCCTGGAGTACAAAGATAGAGTGTCTTGTGCAAAGAGCAAGGAAGCCAGTTTTGCTGGAGTACTGGGGTGAGGCATATAAGATGTAAGAATACTGCAAAAGTGAGGGGAAGAGGTTATGAAGGGCTTTGAATGCCAAACAGGATTTTACATTCTATCCTGGAGGTGATAGAGAGACCCCAGATTTTATTGAATGGCGCAGTGCCTTGGGTTGGGGGAGGTGGTGTGTTATACTTTTTGGGTAGTGAAGATGGCAAGAAAGAACTGATTTCTAGGGGGTGAGCGAGAAATGGTCAGACTTGTGCTTTTAAACTTTGACAGCTGAATGGAGGATGAACTAGAATAGGGAGAGACTTGAAGTTGGCACACCAACCAGCAGGCTGTTATAATAACACAGATGTGAGGTGATGAGGGACTACACAAAGAGTGGTAGGAGTGTCAGAGGAGAGAAGGGGATATAGATAGGAGAGGTGTTACAAAGGTAAAATTGGCCAGACTTGGCAACAGATCGAATATGGGGAATTGAGGTTGATACCAGGGTTGCAAGTCTGAGTGACTAGAGGATGGAGAGGATGGTTGTGCCTTTGTTATTAATGGGAAATTTTGGAAGAGGGTAGAGTTTGGAAGAAAGATAAGTTTAGTTTTGAATGTGTTTGAGTTTAAGATGTCTACAGGATATCCAATTTGAGAAGTCCAATAGGCAGTTGGAGATGGGAGACCAGAGGTCAGCAGAAAGTTTAGAGCTAGATAAGTAGATTTGAGAATCATCAATCAGCATAGAGATGATAATCAAAATTATGGAAACTGATGAGATCACCAAGTGAAAAAGTATAGAGGGAAAAGAGAAGAGTGCCCAGGACAGAGCCCTGAGGAACACCCATCTTTAGTAGGCATGACCTGGAAGAAGATCCAGCAAAGGAGATTTAAAAAGAGCTTTTAGACAGGAGCAGAACCAAGATAGAGTAGGATCATGTTAACACAGAGAGAAGAGGAGATATCAAGGAGAAAAGGGTGATCAACATTGTCAAAGGCTGCAGAGTGGTCAAGAAGGGTGAGGATTGAGAAAAGGCATTATATTTGGCATTTAAAAGATCATCAGTAACTTTGAAGGGAACAGTGCTATCTAAATGATGAGACTGGAAGCCAGACTCTTAAAAGAGTTAAGACAGTATTACAAAACAAGGGAGAGGAAAAGAAGTGGAGACACATTCTAGACAGCCTTCTCAAGGAGTTTAGCCATAAAATGGAGAAGAAAGATAGGATGATAGCTATCAGGTGTAGATGAATCAAATGAGGGTTTTTTGAGGATAGGGCAACATGGGCGTGTTTGTAGACAGTAGGGAAGTAGCCAGTAGACAGGAAGAGATCAAAGATAGGTGAGAGTGGGGGTGATGGAGGGAACCTTTTAGAGAAGATGGGATTTACCTGTGCATGTAGAAGGTTTTGTCTTGGCAAGAAGTGCCACCTCTTCGTATGAGACGGGTAAAGGCATAGATAGTAGCAGAAGGTATCTGAGTGATGTGAGATGAGGAAAAGGGAGCTCTCAGCAAATGGTGGCCTCATTTTTTTCTCCAGTAAAATATGAGGCAGGGTTGTCAGCTGAGAGGGTGGGGATAGGGGAGACCTTGAGAGGTTTGAGGAAGGACAAAAAGATTGGGAAAAGCTGCTGTGGTGAGTGGGATAGTGAGTTAATTAGAGAGCTGTAAAAGGATTACCTTGCCATAGTGGGAGACCAGTCGAGGTTACATGACAAATTTGTAGTGGACCTAGTCAACCCCAGTTTTATGATTTTTCTCCAATTTCATTCAGCAATGCATGTGTGGAGGTGTGATTGTTCACATGAGAAATATATAGTTTGTGTTAAAAGTTCTGTTAGCTAGGACTAAAATCAGTTGCAGATTTTTATCAAACATAAATTTTGAGACTTCTGTTTTGGTTTTACAGAAGGATTTTTATTTGTATTTGGGGGCCAAGATGAAAATAAAAAGATCCTGAGCTCAGGTGAAAAATATGATCCAGATTCTAATTCATGGAGTGCATTACCACCAATGAATGAGGTAAAAAATAATAAATCACTATTTCTCAATGAATTTTTCCTAGATCTTTTCTTTCCCTTGGTTGAATTTATAATGCTTTTCCAGCAAATTACTGTACAGCAGTAATAAGCAAGCAAAAGCGTGGCCATTAAAGCCTCAGGGCTCATGCTACTACCAATTAATTCCCTGACCAATTCAATGGGAAATAATAGCTGACATTTATTTAACACTTAAAGATTAGCAAGCTACTCTTCATATGTTATTTCTTTTGAGCCTCATAACAACTCTGTTAGGTAGGTCCTGTAGGTATTTTCCCCATTTTACAGATGAGGAAACTGAGTAAAGAAAGGTTAAATGATTTATCCATAGTCACATACTAAGTGTCAAGAGAGTGGGACTGAACTGCAGATATTCCTGACTTCAAGTCCAGTGCTCTAGCCACAAGAGCCTGAGTGTGCCTTACTGGTACCTCTCTTAGGTCTGGACAGTACCTATGAACATAGCTCTTTCCAACCCAACAAAATCAGCCTTCAGAGTTTCCTTTACTAAGTTGGTAGTAATAATATCAAAACTTTTTCTAGCTGTAATCCTGCTTTTCTTCTGCCTCAGCTAGTGAACTCTCCAAGATTAATACTTAGTCATGTTTTCTTGAGAAACCTTTGCACTTGAATCCCCATCTGTCTTTAATAAATCATAGAATCATAGAACTGAAAAAGGATCATAACTTCCAACACATACCTGAAGTGTCAGTCTCTTCTACAACATCCCTAAGGAGTGATGATTCAATGTCCACTCAGCCTCCAGTGATAAGGCATTCCATTTTTGAACAGCTCTAATTTTTTTATTTTATTTCTCAAATAAAAATCTTTTTTCCTCCCTCATCCCAGTTGAAAAATTAAAAAAAATCAACCATGCATAGCCAAGCAAAACAAAATTTCACATTAGCCATGTGTAAAAATATGTGTTTCTTTCTGCATCTTGAGTCCATCACCCCTCTGGAGATGAGCAACATGCTTTACCATTCTTCTGGAATTGTGATTGATTATTACATTAATCAGAGTTCATAAGTATTTGAGTTATTTGTCTTCACAGTGTTGTTAGTATAATATAAATTGTTCTCCTGGTTCTGTTCATTTCACTCTTCACACAAGTCTTCCCAGGTTTCTCTGAAACTATCCTTTTCATCATTTCTTATAGTGCAATAGCATTCTGTTACATTCATATACTATAATTTGTTCAGCTGTTCCTAAATTGATGGGCAACCTCTTAATTTTCAGTTCTTTGCTACCACAAAAAGAACTACTATAAATATTTTTGTACATATGGATCTTCTTCCTCTTTTTTTGGTAGTAGTGTAGTGATATAGCTGGGTCAAGGGGTGTGCATAGTTTAGTAACTTTTGAGACATGTCAAAATTACTTTCCAGAAGGACCAGCTCTAATTGTTAAGAATTCTTTTCCTTAGATTGAAGTGAAATTTGACTCTCTAATTTCTCCCTCAGATAGCAGTTAAGACCAAGCAAGCAAATGTAATCCCTCTTCTACATGATAGACCTGCAGATGTTTTAATATAGCAAGATATTTAATACATAATATAACAATAATATTACCATTCCCCAGAGTTTTTTCTTCATATTAAACATTTCCAGGTCTTTTAATCGATTCTTATATGGAGCTTCAGTCCCTTCACCATCCTAGTTGACTCCCTATGGACAGTTTCCATTTGTCAAGGGCTTCCTGAAATGTGGCACCCAGAACTACGCATCATATTCCAGAAATAGTTTGGCCACAGCTAATTAACTGCAGTTACTATCAGGTTTTTTGTTTCCACACTCTTGAAATACAGATATAGATATAGATATTGATAGATAGATATTGATAGATATGTATGTAGTACTATACTACCACCTCTTAATCTGTAACCTTAAGAGAAGCAGATTTAGGTTAGGTATAAAGAAAAGTTTCAGATAAATCAAGAGCTGTCCAAAAATGGAATGAGCTGCTCTTGTTGGTGGTGGTAGTGGTGGATTTCACATCACTGGTGGTTTTCTGACAGAGGTCAGATGACTTCTTACTGGGATGGATGTCGTAGAGAAGATTTCTGTTTAAGTACAAATTGAATTAGATGAACCGTGAGGCTCTTTCTTCCCCTGAGATTGTTTGCTTCTATAAATCTATTCGTTTTCAATAAAATGGATCCTTAGATTCAAGGGAATTTGAAATAGTTTAGAGGATTCCCTAGAAGAAAATAGTAATAGAATATGAATTTTGACTTCTGACCCTGATACTCCCTGTGATAGAATGAAATTAAATTTTGAAATGATGTTACATTCAATATTGTGACTATTAAGTTTCATCATCAGTTTTCTGAGCTTATAACAATACCAGATGACTTTTATACAGTGCTTTTACATATATATAAAATTTCATTTTTCCAGGCCATAACTCTGAGGTAAGTTGTACGGGGATGTGTGTGTGTGTGCCCATTTTACATATGAGGAAACTGAGGTTTCAGAGAGGTTGTGGCTTGCCCATGGCCACACAGCTAGTAAGTATTTGGAGATGGGTTTCCACCCAACTCTTTTTTTTTTTTACATTAAGGCCAATCCATGTTCTTTTTTACATTATAATGCTTCTCTGAGTATATAGTTCACAATTATATGACTTATTTTGAAAATGAAATTATTTCTTTGGTGTCCTTTTAGGCAAGACAAAATTTTGGAATTGTGGAGATAGATGGAATGCTGTATGTTTTGGGTGGTGATGATGGTGACAAAGAGCTGATTTCCATGGAATGTTATGATATATATTCTAAAACCTGGACAAAACAGCCTGATTTGACCATGGTTAGAAAGGTAAAAACTGTACCTTGCACTAAGCACTATTGAACTATTTTCTCTGAAGTCTTTGCTTTTGTGACAAATTCATATTTCTTCATCTCCAGATAATTATTTTGACATTGCTTGTAGAGGAAGCCTTTTCCTATTGGAACCCAACCTTAGGATTTAATAGGTATAAACCAAAATAGAAGACTATTTCTTTCAGAGTTTTAGCCTAGTAAGATGTTAAAATTCACTCCATATACATTTAGTAACCAAATGTGGACATGGTTGTTTTCTTAGGGACAAAAGTACTGAAGGAAATGGTTTTTTTTATATCTAGAATGCCACAATTACACAGCAAGTATATTCTGAGTAAACTCAGTGACTCATTAGGAGTTCTTAATTTTTATATATGGTAATGTATGTCCATTGGTATTTCTTCACTTCTCCTTTGTCCTAAGATAATGGCTCTGTGTGTGTGTGTGTGTTAGATGAGACTGTTTTAGGCAAGTATTCAGATAAAATGGTCCGAACATTCGTTGAGGCTTATGCCATAACCTCTTCTCTCTCTGAGGATCAAAATTATACACGTTACTTTTTGAAACATATTTTCAAGTCATTGAATTTTAATGATGGCAACAGTATAGCTTTACTTTTTGAAACTACTACATTTCTGAAATGGCTCCTTGCTAATAGCCAATTTTAAATTGCCAAGTATTACATTTGATAAAGTTTCTTTCTTTCTTTTAAGATTGGCTGCTATGCAGCTATGAAAAAGAAAATCTATGCAATGGGGGGAGGATCATATGGAAAACTTTTTGAATCTGTGGAGTGTTATGATCCTAGGACCCAGCAATGGACTGCTATTTGTCCATTAAAAGAAAGCAGGTAAGCAAAAGGGTTTTTTTTTTAAACTTTGTTTAGTAAATAAAATTAAGTATCTCAGAGTTTGTTATATTAGTCATTTTAAAAGAATTCTTATCATCAAAGCATGTTTTTGTGTTAAGACTAGCTTGTTTAGCTTATGTTCCATTTCTCTAGATAGATTTTTTTGCTTCTGCTTTTTAAAAATAGGATTAAGATATTTCTTAGAGAATAAAATATGCCATTGATTGCATAAGAATTTGGAACCATTTCTTGCTTCCTTATTTTTATGAACTGTATATATAAAATAGTGAATGTAATAAGTGCATATGGCAGAAGGAAGGAAAAGTAAGGTACCCAGGGAAGAGACAAGGGGCTGATATGAATGGTTATTTTAATGAAAGTCTCATTTAACATGTGAGAATTGTGAAGTAATCATCTTTGAGTAAGTTTCTTAATGTAGCATTATATTTAATCTTAGTTTGTACATGTTAGAAAAAGTGGAAAGAATAGAAGATACAATAACCAAGACCATTTTAAAAAGAGAGAGAATTTAGAGACAAATGATACTGAAGACTTAACCGTTTTTAAGGATCTAGATTTCTTAAAAGATTTATGTGGGGGAAAAGTGATCAGTTGTTGTCAACATTCCCTGAGAAGAGAATTAGAAAAATTGTTTTTTAAGTTTTTAAAAACATAAATAAGTTAGGTTAGAAAAAAACTGAGTATCATTGCTACTAAAGCAAGTTACTAATAAGATTCTCCTTTATTAGGCATCCGTATAGGAAAGACCATTGCTTGTAATGTCTTAAATGATAAAAAGTTTTGTGCGTAGTAGATAACCTTTCTGTCTTTGCTAACCTTTTATGAAACTACAACACAATATGAGTAGTACTAGATAACCTGTTCTTACCTCATTTTACCTTTCACTTAAAATCAGGTAAACTTCTTTGTTATTCCTGTTGCCTTTATTCTCCTGCCCCCTTCTTAGTCTACTTCTTTCAACCTTTTCATAAGTTAAGCCTTAATCAAGTAATACTAATTCTACTCCATCTTTCACATCCTCAAATTCTTCTTGACTCTAGTTCTTTCAAATAATAATAATAGCTAATACTTATAGTGTTTAAGTTTTCCAAAGAACTTTATGTATATATCTTATTTGATCCAACTCAGATTTCACTTTAAAATGCTAACTGTGAACTGTCTCACACATTCCTTATAGATTTAGATAACCCTTGTTTTATGTTGTTAATTATATATTGTCTGAGTCTCAAGGAATTTACAAGTAACCAAAATAATGGAAACTGTGATATTATTAGTATAATGCTTTGCACACTGGGTATTTGATAAATAATAAATTAGTGGGACAGTAGGGATAATTTCTGACTTTCTGAATACTTCAGATAATAATTCTTCTAAACTCTTGAGTGTTTCCTGCACTTTTAGTCCATCCCATAAACTTTAGGTCACATTTTACACTTGAAAGCTGATGATTTGCTTTTCTATAATATTAGTCATGTGAATAGTATTCATTCAGTCCATAAGCAGAAAAAAAAAAAGGAAAACCACATGTTCATCAGAAAACTTAGCACTTTACAGAATTAAAGCAAGCTGAAGACTTAAGATAACTGTACAAACCAATATGTGTGTCTAGTATTTAACACTCTGTTCTTGGCTTATCAGATTTGGGGCTGTAGCTTGTGGGGTTGCCTTGGAACTCTATGTATTTGGTGGAGTCAGAACTCGTGAAGAAGGTCAAAACAATGAGATGGTGACATGCAAGTCAGAATTCTACCATGATGAATTCAAAAGGTAAATCACCTATTCATGGTTAGACTATATCCTTCATAAGAATTTTAAAGAGCAGTGCTACATTGGAAGTTGGAAGAACACCTTTGTCATTACTTGTGTGACACTGGACAGAACATTTACTTCTCTCAGCCCAGGTGTTCTTGTCTGTAAAATCTGGGGATTTGCCCAGATTATAATCTTAGAATGTTAATTATTCTGTGACTTTTTAAAAAATGAGTTGTTTTTTTTTTTGGTATTTTATTTTGAGAGAATGTATGTACCTGTACTTGCACTTAACAGGTCTCTAATATATAGAGGATGTATAGTATGTTTGTTTAAACTATCAATGACTATAAATATTCAGGGGCAGCTAGGTGGCACAGTGATTACAGTGCCAGGCCTAGAGTCAAGAAGACTCATCTTTTGGAGTATAAATGTGACCTTAGACATTTACTAGCTAGTATGACCCTGGGCAAGTCACTTAACCCTGTTTGCATCCATTTTGCTCAACTGTAAAATGAGCTGGAGAAAGAAATAGCAAACCATTCTAGTATCTTTGCCAAGAAAACCCCAAATGGCGTCACAGTCAGGTATGACTGAAACGACTGATCAACATTTTAATTTTGACTTTGATCTCGAAGTTTACCAGGAGGGGGTGCTATAGCACCGAGTTGAACTCCATATCCTTAGAAAGCGGTACAAAAGTTAAGTTATTGTGGTGGTTTCAGAACCATTCATTAAAGGTACAAAAGTCCTAATGAATTTGGGGGAGATTTCATTTTAATAGTTTTAAGTCATTTTTCTCTAGTATGACTATGAAGCTACATTGGAAGGGAAATGGACTACTATTTTAGTTAGAGAGGTTTATACATGTTTTAGGGGGTTTGCAAAGGGCACTGAAGTCTTTAACTCCTAGTATGCCTTAGACTCAGAGCATAATGTCTACTAGCCAAAGGTACAAAGTGATACTTGGATCATTTCCTGAATATTTCCAAGATAATTACAATAATGAACAATGGTAGATCAAGTTTTCATACCCTATTAAGTATGTAACATATCTAATATAGCAGTTTCTACATGGTCTTACAATAACATATCCATGCTATTGCTGACATGTACCTAGAACAATATCTTAAATTTTTTTAGTCATAGACCCTTCCAGCAATCTGGAAATCTTTGAAATATTTTTAAGTGCATAAAATAAAATCTATAGGATTAACAAGGAAACCAATCAAATTAAAATACAATAACAAAAAATGTTTTTAGAAACAAGTTCATAGAGCCCAGGATAAGACCCCTTGCCTGGATTCCTAGAGGTTCTACTTGTTGCAGCAAATTCTTGTCATTGCTTTTCATTCTTACACACATATTACTTCATCATATTTTTATCTTGTTGTTGACCAACTCCTACTACCCACAGTTAATTCCTCCTTGCCTCTCTCAATATTCCTCCATTATATTTTTTATTGTAATAGCCTTGTCTTCTAACAATAACAAAATACCCTAGTCATGTTGTTCCTGTTTGTAATGTGTTCTGGACCCCTTTTACATAGAATAATGTAAAGAAAGTTTGTGTTCCAAGTGTCAGCAAGGTATGTTCATATAAAAGAACTCAAATTTTACATTTCAGCTAATAGTAATTAGATAGTGAGTGGCTGTTATTCATGTAATAGGTATATGTGTGATCCATATCCGTCAATGACAGGGTTGCATCTGTACCACTTTGCTTTTAGAATCACCCATATGGCTTAGACTGGTTGGTCCTTCAAGGTGCTGAGTGTGTGCTGATTTATTCTTAATTTAATCAGTTTCATTAATATCTCTACTATAAATACTTATTTCCTGCCATTTATTGTGCTTTTCATTACTATTCTTAACTTCCATCCTTCCAAACTTTTAGCTTGTACCTTTATTTCATAGTTTAGTTCCATAAATAACATGCTATGTATTAGGGGAGATATAAAGATCAAATAAGGCATGGTCCTTTTACTCATGAGGCTTGCAAGACACTTTGCCATTTTCCTGCACCTTTATATATAAATGTAGCATATTGTTTCCATTTTTCACTTTTTATTCCACTTTTTTTCATTGTTCATTCAACAGTCAGAAAAGATGTAGCTTTCTGCCATCTTTTTAATTATTGACCTTTTTCATTAGAACTAGAATTTTAGAGTTGACACATAGTAAAAATATTTCTCACATTAGCCATTTCAAAAAAAAGTATGTCTATTTCTGCTTCTTGAGTCCATTACCTTTTTGTTGAGGTATCAATAGCATGTTTCATCATCATTCCTCTGAAATCTTGGTTGGTTATTGCATTGATCAAAGTTGTTTGTCTTTACATTGTTGTTAAAGTATAAATTATTCTGCTTGCTTAATGGCATCATTTTATAAATGTTCTCCTGTGTTTCTCTTAAACTATCCCTTACATCTTTCTTACAGCAACTAGGATTCCATTGCATTCATAATTATGTGTTCAGCCATTCCCCAGAACTGTTGGGAAAACTGGAAAGCAAAGTGAACAGAAATTAGATTTTATGACACCATATACTATATAATTTCCAAATCAGTACATGATTTAGGTATAAAAGATTGCAGGTTGAAGCATTTTTTTTTCATTTTCTTTATTTTTCTTGCTGTTTTTTGCAACATGACTAATATTGAAATATGCTTTGCATGGTTTCATGTGTGTAATTTATATCATATTCTCAATGAATGGGAGAGGAGTAGGAAGGAGAAAGAGAATCCATAACTTAAAAAAATTTTTAATGTATATTAAAAATAACACTTTTTAAGATATAAAAGGTCATTTAATAAACAAATCAGAGGAGCAAGGAAGAAATTTCCTCTTGGATCTAAGGATAGGGGAAGAGTTCATGACCAAAAAAGGGATGGAGAGGATCACAGAAGATAAAATGGCTAGTTTTGATTACATAATTTTTTTTTAAGTTTTAACAAACAAACCTAGTACAGATAGAAGGGAAACATTTGGGGAAAATCTTGGCAGCAGATTTCTCTGATGTCTCATTTCGAAGGAATCGAATTTATTGAAGTAATAGTCATTCTTCAGTTGATAAGTGGTTAAAGGAAATGAACAGCAATTTTCAAAGGAAGAAATCCAGCTTATCAACAGCAATATGAAAAAAATACTCTGAGTCACTAAAAGAGATACATACACTCGATCCACACTGCTTGATCCGTTATTCCCATTCCCCTGAACCCTCCAACACCCCACTCTAAAGCTACATACTCTTTCCACCCTGCTTTCTGGAATGTCTGCTTCATAGTCAACAAACTTGCTTTCATCTTAAATCTCTTCCTTTTCCACCCTTTTGTCTTCTGGCCCTCACTAAGACCTGGCTTCCTCCTGATGATACTACCTGTCTCGCTGTTCTTTCAAGCATTGTCACTCATTTCCTCCAACTCAGTGGTCAAGGTGGGGGAGTTGGAATGTTCCTTCCTCACCATTGTCACTTCTAAGGTTGTCCCTCTTTGTAGGCCCTCATCAGCTCGCGCCTGGGCTACTTCAGTAGTCTACTGGTTGGTCTTCCTGCTTCAAGTCTCTCACCCACTCCAGTCTATGCTCTACTCAACTGTCAGAATGTTCTTCTTAAAATGCAGCCTACTTCTTAAACTCCCTGTCATCTCAAGATGAACTATAAAATTCTGTTTGGCATTGAAAACCCTTTATAACTTTCCCCTCATCTTTTTTTTTTTTACACCTTACACCCTTTCTCATTGCCCATGTTCAATCCAGTGCACTGGTTTTCTTGCTGGTCCTCCACAAGTCACTCCATCTGTACTCTTGAGCATTTTCCTTGTCTGTCCCCCATATGGAATCCTCTTCTTCATCTGTGCTTCTTAGTTTCCCTAGCTTCCTTCAGTTCCCAGCTAAAATCCTACCTTCTACATGAAGCCTTTCCCAACCCCTCTTAATTAACAGAGGGAAGGCACTAGAATTATTTCCAGTTTATTCTCTATGTAACTAGATGTATATAGTTGTCTTCATCTTGTCTCCCCCATTAGACTCTGAGCTTGGACTGTTTTTTATGTTTCTTGGTATCCTCAAGTACTTAGCATAGTGCTTGTCACATAGGTACTAAACAAATATTGATTGATTGATTGACTAAATTCACAGAAGAGGTGAGAATTGAGCTTGGCTTTGGAGGATGGATAGCATTTAGGCAAGAAGAGAAAGAGGGACCAGGGCATTACAGACCAGGTAAATTCTTAGGTTGGGAAACGGGAAATAAACTTAAGTGATTTATTCATTGTAATGTGTAGAAGTTATATTTAAATTTTATTTTGAGTGGAATTATGACAAATGTGTTGTAGAGTTTTGAAGTTTTGAAAGTGAAGTTGGGTAGAAATATGCCTATTTTTCCTTTCCCATTACAATCCTTGAAATCTGGAGTTAGACTAGACCTGAGGTTGTCTA
Source organism: Vombatus ursinus (assembly GCF_900497805.2). Taxonomy (NCBI): domain Eukaryota; kingdom Metazoa; phylum Chordata; class Mammalia; order Diprotodontia; family Vombatidae; genus Vombatus; species Vombatus ursinus. The sequence goes on along the minus strand of NW_020948840.1, from coordinate 6,462,123 downwards.
ACCTGATCTGTTATCCAACATATTTTTTTGGAACGGCTTCAAGATGTAACCAATAATTTTTTGACAATGATTTGGGCAGATCTTGTGTGGACTTAGATTTTTCCAACACCTATCTGGCTGTCATGCCTCTTCTTTTGACTTTTTTTGTTTAGTTTCTGTTTTTTGCTAGGCAATGGGATTAAGTGACATGCCCAGGGTCACACAGCTAATAAGCCTCAAGTGTCTGAGGCCAGATTTAAACCCAGGTCCTCCTGACTCCAAGGCTGAAACTCTATCCACTGTGCCACCTAGCTGCCCGTCTTTTGACTTTTCTAAAAAGAAATGCATTTTCTTTCAGGTGGATTTATCTTACTGACCAAAATTTATGCATCCCAGCAAGTTCCTCCTTTGTTTATGGAGCTGTTCCTATTGGGGCCAGTATCTATGTGATTGGAGATCTTGATACAGGTTAGAATATTACAGTGCATTTTGTTGAAGCTATTCCTGAATGATTTTTAGAATGTTGATTTATATTTGTTCATTTGTATTTAGGTACCAATTATGACTATGTTCGTGAGTTTAAAAGAAGCACGGGCACTTGGCACCACACAAAACCACTCTTTCCATCAGACCTTCGCCGCACTGGCTGTGCTGCCTTGCGAATTGCAAATTGCAAGCTTTTCCGACTGCAGCTTCAGCAAGGACTGTTCCGCATCCGTGTTCCTTCTCCTTGAAGGCTCTCTTGGAAATGGGATAGAAGCAAGAACCTGACACAGTACACCAGAACCTAGCTTTAGATAAGGCAGAACAGAGAGGACAACTAAAACTTAACTCTCTACTCTGTGATTTGGTATGATAACTCTTGGGGTTTTGTAATGCTTAAAAGCTGGAGCTTTAGCTCTTACTGGGGGAGAAAGTAACTATTCCAAAACAACCTTAGGTGAATGAATGAACTTTTATAGTCAGAAGTTTGTGGACTGATGGAGAATCGTCAGTACCAGGAAACAGAAGGGAAATGGGGATTTATAGAATGTTAAAACTAAAACACTAAGGTGCATTTTCCCCAAAGGGAACTCCTTTTTACTAAGTCTGCTATATTAAAGTAGGTGGCTTTGGTATACAGAAAATCTGTATGTAAACCAATGTTTCTAAGCATACAATGAATGCTTTTCTACAGCAATCATGTCCAGCTGTGCCCAACAACTTAAGGTTTTTGCTTATACCTGAGAGGGTGAATGTGGACCCAGGTCTATTGGCTTAGTGCTCTGTCAGGAGACTCTAAATATATATTTAAACATATATATATATTATATATATATATTATGATCAGTTGCAACTAAGGTAATAATAGAATTCTATCTTTTTTAAGCACTCCATCTGAATAGTCTAAAGATTCAGCATATACATGATTCAGGAGGCAGCCCTCATGAATTTAAAGAAGCTGCTGACTTCTCTCTTATTCCAAGAGAAGACTTGAAATTATGCTCCGTTATCTTACTCTGAATATGAACCCAAATCTTCTCTATTTCCATAGTAGGTATCTATGGTTGGGTTCTTTCTCCTTTGCTTACTCATTTTTATTTATTTATTTTTGTTTTATTTTGTTTTTAGCAGCTATTAGTGTAATCAAGTTCTAGTCCCAAGGAATGAGGAATGATGCCCCAAGCCTCATGTCCTTCTTACTATTATTTTCATTCGTCTGTCTTAGGGCCCAGCCTTAGGCTCTCCTCTCCACTCTTAAACTACAACTAGGGCCATGCTGTCCCGAAACTGATCTTGCTTACTACGGTCTCTCCAATGGCTGCAAACTACAGTTGTCCTCTCTGCCTTGGAACTGAAATCAGGGACTCTGGTCTCCTGGAAGTGCCCACAGCCAGCAGGGTCCCTCTACCCTTCTGCTACTGTATTCACTGGGTGGATGCTAGCTCCTTCTCCCCCATACCAGCAGCCCAGCCCAGGAGATGTGTCTGGTCAGCACAGCCATGCTTGGAGTTCCTCGACAGTGGAGGGTCCTTCAGTCTTCTCCTACTCAACAGTCAGACGCCAACTGTCTGTAATATGAAAAGTTTCTAAGGCTGTGGCTGCCTCCCAATCCCAGCTGCCTCCCGGGCTTGTTATTTGATGATTCCACAGAGTTGGCCTGGAGGTGTTTGTACTTCACTCAGGCTGAACCTATGACCCTGGAGGTCGCATCTTTCCTGGGGGTCTCCTCAAGTTGTCAGGAGAACAACTTCTCTACTCTGACTTTTGTTTATTTCCGCTGCTCTACGTTTCCTCTGAGGCGATGTTCTGTCTTTTTTAGGGAGGAAATTTGGAGAGTCAAAAGTTTTCTGACCTACTCTGTCATCTTCCCAGAATCCTCTCAAAGACTTGAAATTATGAACATCTTTCATGTGATTTTTATTTCTGGGTTAGCATATTGGGAGTCATGAAGGATCTTAGGAAATACCCTTCTTTCATCATTAGTTGACCAAAACTTATTGGTTTGATAGGTCTGAGGATTTTAATAAGCAAGAAAAATATTGACAAAAAAGTTGTGTCAGAAAAACAAAATTTAAGGCTGCTAAGTTCTAAAGGAAATTGTCCAGGCAACATGTCTTGGGTTTAAGAACCATGTTTTTAAGGAAATATTTATTCTAAAGCACATGAAGTCTTGTTTACTACTGTTTGGTTTGTACACTATTTAGAATGCATTTTTGCCTAAGGAGTAGATTCTTCCCAGTATTGTTCACCAGTGAGACTTCTTAGTCAAACTATAGTGGTGTGAGTAAAGATTGGCTGGTAGAATAAACTACCTACCTCAACTTAATTTTATTCTGTTGATAATATAACAAATTGAGCTTACATATCATGGTTGGGGGGAAAAAACAAATCCTGTTCCATTTTCTTTACTCCTCTTCCACCTAAAAACTCCACCTCTTCCCTAGCAAAAAAGACCATTCAGTTTAGCAGAACCTTTATTTTAATACGTTCTTTTTTCCACTCTTAATTCTGACATCCTCTGTTTGAAATCATGGGCTTTATGATTGCTTCATAATCTGAACTTTATGCAATATCATACTTTCTGACTGACTTGATGTGTTTGGTTTCTATTTTTTTTTTTAACCATTTATTTCTCTTAGTATATGGTTGCAAATTCTGCTAGTGTCAGACCTAATTAGCAGGATCTATCTCAACATTTAATAAATGGTATACTTTGGTTATAAAATTAAAAGCAAGAGTTTCTTATAGAAACTTCTTGTGTGAAATATTTATATGCTGTCATCATGCATATAAAAATTTTTCCATCATGTTTGTCTACCAACTAGCAAAAAGTAAAAGGGTGATTGATGTGCTTTTTTCCCCCTCCTCCCATGCCTGTCAGAAGATAACATAGTTTTGCTGAAATGGATTCAGGTATATGTACTTTCTGACCAGGTGTGCACTATAAAGACTGTGCCAAAAGATTGCTGAAGAAGGCTGCATATAGCACAGTATCTTTCCCTTCTAGCCCTGAGATGTTTGTGTGTGAAGTTACCAGGTTTTGTATTTCACACTGGAAATTTATATGCTGCACTGAAGCCATTGGGCTGGCTTTGCTTGACAATAACGTTAGATAATTGTTTAAATTAAACCACGTTTTTTTTTTCCTTCTTGGTGTATCCCAACACCAGTTCTGTGCAAATTTTCATAATGATGTTATCTTTTAATCAAAACAAGTCAACAATGAAGACACATTTCAAGTAAAGTCAAGAAGATGCCACAGTGAAGGAATAGAAATTACTTTTAAAATTAAATACTAGTTACAGAAGAAAAAAAATTCTCCAAAGAATTCTCCAGGCTGCAATATCTCGTGCCAGGTGCTTTCTCAACTAGAAATGCAGTGTTTGGCAGGTGTTCAGAAATGGTAGTTGATATTTGTTTGAAAGGAGACTTTGGTATCTTTGTTAAAGCCACTATGTTTCTTTATTTTATGCATGCGTGTGATTTTCTCAAGATTTTGTAATGCTTCTCCAAACAGTGGTAGGAATAACAGTAGCAGCTCATATTTGAGGGGAAGAATCCCTTCAAAAGAGAAAATTCACAGGATTTTTTTTTTTTAGTTAATACATTCCTACTTGCAATATTTCTATATCTATGTAATTCGGTAAATCAATCTTAATAAAAATGATTTTTAAAAAATCAGTTTACAATGTAGCTACCCAAATTATGTAATGTTTGTGAAATAGACTTGCTACACGATCAAGTATGCAATAACCAACAAAACCTGCTAAGTGCCAAACTCTTATTTTAGCTGTATATACAAGTACTACAAATTCTTGTGTTGAAGTGCAGGCATGTACTTAATTTCATTATGTTCTAAAATAAACAGTGGGGAGGGGGATTAAAATTAGAGCTGCTTCAGTATTGAAAAATAATTTTTACTTGTTTTATGCAGGTTTGTGTTCAACCCTCCACTTATGCCTTGAAACATCATATTGTGATGGATAGATTTTTCAGACTCCATTTTCATTAGGACACTTGTCCCAGTCATGTATATAGTTATTGGCAGCTTATAATAGGTCTTAAAATTTTAAATATAAACACCTTCGGGTAAAAGTGCAATTCATTTTCACAATCTCACCTATAAAGAGTTATCTCAGGTTGTCAGAGCAAATGGAAGTACTAAACGATTCTCCCTTAGGCTGTGACATGGATCGATTTTATTTTTCCTATGGACACATGATCTGGGGGAGAGGTATTGTAGAAGATATTTGTGTTTTAGTGATGATAGTGAGGGAAAGGGATTGGACTTAGATGGCCTAAAATGATGATTCTCTGCAAGAATGGATTTTCAAAGGAAATTTAAAAATTAGGATGAAGATACTTTTTAGTTTTTGAGGATGCTTATATCCTGTGAAGGGTGAGTGTATGTATGTGTGTGTTTGTGTAGGTAGCTGTGTGCATGCTTATGTATTGTTTGGTATGTGTTTTAGCATGTATGTTAATATGTATTTGCTTTTTAAAATTTTCGTTTTGGTCTATATATGTTACCAACTTTTGGTGCTTCAGATTTACTCTAGAACCTACTGATCTTCAGTTTTAAACTGCTGTGTTAATGAATAATTGGGCAATAAAATCCATGTTAAGTATAAATGAGTTTGCTAGGTTTTTGTGTTTTCATTAGTCAAATTGTTTACCAAGTAACTGTTGATGGTATGTTTTGTGCTGTATAGAGACGTACTATTTAGGAAATGTCTAAGATTAATATTTAATTTAGTGGCAAACAGTCATGGAGAATTAGTAACTAGAAATAGACCTTATTCTCTAGGTTGCAACAAGGTAAAATTTTCTGACGTGTTGGAAATAAGGGAACTTTAAATATGTATTTTTAAGTATTTCATCATGTTACATTATAGCATTATCAGTGGTACTTTTTTGGTGATGTGTTTAACTTGAAAGTATCATTATCTTAATTTATAAATTGGGCTTGTCACCAAGGACAAATGCTGTGTTGGGTGAGGTGGAGGGGCAAAAATATACCCATCTGGAAGTAACAAAATCAACTTTGTTTGCCATTTGTGTGACACACAGAGAGGATTCTCTCCTCCCTAGTGCTCAAGAGATCTACTGTTAAGAGGTTAGGCACTTAGAGAATTCCATTAACTTTTTGTTTCATTAGAATATTTGGTATATTTCTGCTGCAGCATATAAAATCCATAATCCAAAACCATTTTCAAGAGGATGCTGAAAATGATTCTATTAACTCCTTTTAGTGTGTTGGTATCTGGGAGGGATGGGAACTTGCTTGTGGCCAATCCTCATGGATTGAAAGAAAGAAACTAACGCTTTGACCATTGAAAAGGAGCTGTCTCTATCAGAACCATAGGGCCCCTTGAAAATCACCCTGGAGTGAGAACTCTAGAACTAAGGAAGTCCTTTTCTCTTTAATTAGCTGCCTTTGAGCACTGGAGTTAACAGGCAGCCATTAAGTAGGTAGCTAAAGGTTCATGTGGCATCCAGAAAAGGCAAAGTCAGCAGACATCCTTGCCACTAAATCAACTAACTACTTATTGAGCACTTACTGCATGTGTTGTTCTGGGAGTTGTAGAGATTGTAAAGATAAAAGGCAAGTTTTTGTCTGCAGGAAACTTAAAGTCTAATTGATGGTTCCTAGAATATCCTGAAAGAAATATGTGTTTTTTACGAGTGAGTGACTCATGTTGCTGGGCCCTCGATAAGTGGTTTTGTTTTCTGTATGGAAGGACTACCCTACTCATGGAGGAAAAATAGTATAAAATAAAAATTTTGAAGTGCCTGTTGCATCTCAGTTACATCTCAATGGCATCCATTCTGTTAACATAGGATTTAAGATACATAATACATTAAATCTAAGAGTGTTGATCATAGATATCCTCATTGTCTCTGATGGGGATAAGGTTATCACCATTGTGCACATTTGAGAGGTCTTTCAGGCCCTAAAGAAATGACCTGCCAAAAATTACAAAAAGAAGTGAGTGTGAGTCTGGAGCAGAAAATAGGTCTTTAAATTTCCAGTTCACTGATCTGGTCAGAGAACCATAGCATTTTTTTTAAAATTTTTTCATTTTGGGCTAGGCAATGAGGTTAAGTGACTTGCCGAGGGTCACACAGCTAGTAGGTGTTATGTGTCTGTGGTTGGATTTGAACTCAGGTCCTCCTGAATCCAGGGTCAGTGCTCTATCCACTGTGCCACCTAGCTGCCCCAGAACCATAGCATTTTAGCACTGAAAGGGGCCTGAAAGCTCATCCAGTCCAACTCCCTTATTTTACTGATGAGGAAATGGAGATCCAGATCTTTAAAGATAAGCACATTTTGTTAAGAGCCAGGAATTGAACCCAGGTCTCCTGAATCTAAGTCCAGTGTTCTGTTTTGTTTTGTTTTGTTTTGTTTTATTATATCCAGGTTTGTTTTTTTTTTAATATGTAATTATAAGGTAAACATTTCTGTTGTAAAGAGTTTGGCTATTGTGTCTGTTGCCAAGTTTGGCTACTAATATGTCTGTTGCCAAGTTTCTCAGATGTTTACTAAAGATCTCTTTATATAATTTAGGAAATTTTAGAATTTACAAAGCAGAAATGTTTTTTGGTTATTATGGGGGGTGGGATGAGGGGAAGAGCAACATCTTCAATTGCTATGCTCCATAAGGGAAAGAAAATTCAATCTTCAATTAGGGAAACTATTTTGCATGTTTTCTAACATACTTTAAAAATGTCACAAATAAAAGGAGATTAAACCTTTACAGTGATGATAATAACTTAGTTTACTTAGTTTTATGTTGGTAGTGCGGAACGGTTAATAGGTTGTATTTAAGAAAGCTAAACTGAAGAGAGATATTTTGCATGGTATAAAGAGTCAACCAGAATAGGACTTAACCACGTCTACTATAGTTTTTTTAGCAACTCAACTATTCAAGGCATTTACATTTTATTTTTTTAAAGGAGATATACTTTCTAACATAATATCTCTATAAAGTACCCCTCTTGCTACAGTTTTGGGAGGTTTGGGGTTTTTTTTTTGTATTTTGGTTTATCATGGTTGTCAGTTTGTAAAGCTAGCATGCACTTTAGCATAATATGCTAGTTGTTGGATTCTTCTTAACAATTGAGGTTTTCTAAATTACCTAATTTTTTAAAATTTATTCTAATTATTTTATAAGATCATATATAAGCCAACAAATGAAACTTCATTGTAGAATCATTTAGTGTGTTCTATAAGCTTATTTTGAGGTTGAAATTTTGCTTTTTTTTTTCTTCTAAAATATGTAGTGCCAGCTAGAATTTGACCTCTAGCTTCCTTGTTGGTCGTAATCACTCATGGTCTGTTAGATTTTGAGCCTTCCTATTGCCATTTTTATTGTCACAGAATGAATTAAATATGTTGAGAAAATAGAGACTACAAAGGCTGTCCTTATGACATAAAGTAAAATGAAGATTTGGTAGCTAGACAGTTAATTGAATTAGTAGAAATGACTCAGGATAATTCATGCTTTCCCCCAAAAGATTGATTTGTGTCATAACATTATTTCTTTAATAAAATATTTTAGTAGGCATAATGGTCTTTTAAAAATATCTTATATTTCATTAGTCTTTTCCATCAAATGCAAATAATATGGAACTTAAAGCTTTGGGGTAAGTTTATTAAAGTCATCCTAGTTGCTTCATTTTCCTAAATAATTAGAGCTATAGATAGACATCTATATAGATAGAGAGAAAGAATGCTTTATCATCTTTCCTATTAAATCGGATGAGTCTTAGATGTATTCCCTTGTTTCTTTATTGGAAAATCTGTTCCTGTGTACCTCATTTTTTTTATTATATCTTACTTGATATTTTGTCAACTTAGACTTCTTTGACAGAAGTCTAGAACCAGTCAGTGAACAGATTTGACTGTTATTCTTTAAGACTTATTTTCTGTATTCTCCTTTTATTTCCTGTGAAGTGCTTTTTCTGTTGAGAAAAGCATTTTAAATAAATTTGTTTTCTCATTCATATTTACTTTGGATAGATATATCAAATTAGATTATTAAATATTTCCTCTTATTTAGATATCCATGAGTTTTTAAATGAAACCATTAATATATTCAGAATTATGTTGAAAATACCTCCCAAGACATTTGGATAGTTGTTTGTTTTAAATATCTCATACTGAAAACTGCTGAATTATCTAGTTTCTCTTTGTTTTAAAAATTATGCACTTAGCACCTGGCACATGGTAAGGTGCTTAAGAAAATGTTTATTGATTGATATATCTCTAAATATTCCCAATGATTTTCATGGCAATAGGACTAATTTACTATAAACATTTTTTATATTCTGAGGAAATTATCTGGGCTTCAATCTTCCCAGTGTCTGTCAATTTATCTTAATTATAAGTTTGGTGCTTAAGGAGATTTGTTAATTTCCCCTAGTGGCCTAGGAAAGTTTTCATGTAACTTGGACCAGTTATTTGGAATGTTAAAGATCCCTTAATGGTTGAAAAGAGTCAATGCCCTCTCCCCTCCCAAAGTACTTATCAGTCAAATAGCATTTATTAAGCACCTCCTTTGTACCAGGCCCTGGGCTGTGTTGAGGATAGGAATATAAAAGTGAAATACAGTAATTCCTGCATTCAAGTAGTTTGTGTTCAATAGAGAATACCAATATTAGGGAATATGGGTCCTAGAAGGGGGCAATGGTATAGACAATCACAGAGATTATGAGTTGGGCTATAGAGGCAAGGGTAAAAAGAGGGAAGGGAAGAAGTATTTATTAAAAGCTCACTTTTTGCCAGGCACTGTGCTTAAGTGCTTTATAAATTTGATCTCAAAGTCACACAGGTAGTACAGAGCTCTGATTTATATCCCAAGTTCTGTGACTCCAAACCACTATACCATAATTCCTCCCCACATAAAATGAATTTTTTAAATAACTAAACCTTTTCCTTTTGTTGCCAATACTTTATTTTTATTGGTTTTGATAGAAACTTTTCTAATCTTTTATATACTTCCCTAAATTCTTTGCTTGTTTTTGTTTTTGTAAAGACTAGGTCTTTGTATCCAGCAGAGGCTAAAAGGGCAGGGGCTAGTCACAAGCCCTATCCTTAGGCAACCTTTTGGCTGTCTCCCCTTTTCCTGGAATTCACAACATCAATACCAGACATAGTGTGGACATTCAGTCCCTTTTGCCCACTGCAGCTCAGAATTTCTGGAGATCAGCCTCGGCCTCCCCGAATCTGTGATTACAGACCTAAAATATCACCACTGGGTCCATCCCATTACTCTTAAACTGTTAACATGAACATAATTTAACCTGCTCTTAATCACCCAGTATTAGACCCTGGATAGTGATGACCTCACACTGTATTGGAGTTTTTAGAGCTATTTGTTATACTAAATTGCCCCTGGCTGCTGGGCTTTTTTAAGCTATTGTGTCTGCATTTTTCTGTCTCTTTTTCTCCAATGGCTTGTCAGTGCAGTTTTTGTGTTTCAAACTAGCCACCCTCATTCCTCTTCTAGTTTTATGCTTTTAATCTTCTCATAAAAAGTAAATTGTTTTTGTGTGAGCAGTTTTCCTGGGAGTAAGATGCATGAGCTTTAGATTATGGGCTTTGTGGTGTTAGTTTTGTCAGCCATGAGCTTTTCTTCATATTTTACAAGTGTTTGGGCAAGTAGTCACCTTGAAGATGACAGTTGTGAGATTTTCCCTTGGTTCTTTCTGTCCAAAAGTAAATTAATATCCAAGTGGAAAGGCAAGTGTGTCAGAGGACCTGGATTTGGATCCTAACTGCTGCTTTCTACCTGTGTTGCCTTAGCAAGTCACTTAAACTCACTGGGCTTCAATTTCTTCCTCTTTAAAATGAGTGGGTTGAATGCTTACACAAAAAATGACTGGTTTAATACTCTAAAAATATTATTTCTGAGAGTTTTATTGACCAGAAGTGCTAGCTTTTCCTGTAGCATGGAACTCATATAAGATTAAAGGTTAAAAATTAAAAGGTGATTTTTTTTTGGTTGCTGGGAAAAGGAGGCTGAATTATATCCAAAAAATTATTTGAAGACTAGAATGTTAAATATTTTGTTTCTGAAACTCTTACTGAGAAATTATTATTTACCTCAGAAGAGGCCAAAGGTTTATGAGTCTCTAAACAACAGTAAATCCATGATACCTCTAGTGTTTTGGTCATGTGATTGGCCTCATTGTACACACAAAGTTAGATTTCCTTTATTGTTATCCATGCCCACACAAAGAACCATTTATTAGATTTATGGAAAATATCAGGATTTAGAAATTTGGCAAAATGTTCAATCAGTATGATGCAGTGGAATAAGCAGTGGCTCTAAAGTCAGAGAACCCAGTTCAAATCCCAGATTTTACTGTCTGTGTGACCTTCCCTGGGGCTTAGTTTATAAAATGAGGGAATTGGACTGGATAGTCTCTGAGTTCCCCTTCATGTCCTATCTTTTGTTTTTACACCATCTAGAGTTACTTCCCCTATCTTCCAGAGAGCCATCCCTTGTAACAATTTTTTTAGGAAAAAAGAGGAAGAAAAAAATCAACAAAACCAACATGAACCATTTTTTTAGGAAAAGTATTTTGCAGGGGAGAGGTGGGAATGAAGAATGCTGTAATTAAGAACTTCATTTGCTGTTCAGAATTTGGATTATTCTCTGTGTAATTTTTCTTCTTGGTTTTACTAAACCAAGCAATCTTTAATCTTTAGTCTACAAAAGTGATTCTCAAAATGTTATTTCTAACTACCAAGCTTTTCAGCCAAATTCTGTCAGTTCTTCCTGACTTTTAAATGTCTATGAACATTGCATTTGGCTTCAGATGAGCCACATTTTTAGTCTCAAGTAGCTGAGATACTCAAAAACTTAGCTCCTTGGACAAGTTTATTCATCTGAGTTAGACTAAATGGTCTCTAAGTTCCTTTCCATATTTCAATCAAGTGATCCTAATGTTTGCTTACCAGAACTGATTAACAGCCGCAAGAGGATGATAGTTTTGATATTTGTTTTGAAGGCACCTTGAATAGTAATTTATGTTTGTATATTTTCTGATCTAATGCCTCACAGATTTGAACATTTGCAAATCTACTTATTTCTTTGGGGTCCTTAGGATTGATAAATGGATTGTAAATTATATCATCCTTTGACAATTTTTCTAGAATCTTTGGAGTAGTTTCTGTGATCCTGTGCCTTGTCTTTAATTTTTCATGATGAATCTCATTGTTCAATTTTAAGATTTTATAATTAAGGAGCTATATACAATTTTCTACTTAAGCCACTATCCTTGACAGGCTTTGCTAAGAACTTAGCGTGATCATGGAGATGGTAAATTCACTAATTTGGAAATATCACATTTATCTGGAGGTAGTTGTAACTTACTAGGCCTTACCTGCCCTTTTATTTATTTAGTGTGTTTTTCATTTGTCCACACTCATCTCTTGTTTGATCTGTTACTGATTTTTCTATTCAGGTTTCATTAACCAGAGCTATTCCTGGAGTGGTTCCCTTGGTGCCTTTTGAGGGAATTAGCCCTTCCCTCAAAAGACAGGTGCTTTTTTTTTTCCCTTAAAGTGTTTAAGGGGCCTTTTTTGAGGTGAAAAAGAATTCTCTTGGCCATTTTTCATGTTGGATTCATCTATTCCCCAAATTCCTGCCCCTATACTCTGATTCTATGTCATTGCTTGTCATGTATCAAAAAGGCACTCTTTTAAGACTGATGTGGCACATAAATGCCTTAGAGAGACACTTCTAATGACCGTAGTCAACTAGTCTTGGAGAAGCTGTTATGTATATACCTGGACACCAGATTAGGTTTTAAAAGCTGACACCTCACCCATATTCTTAAACCCCTTGAAAGCCCTATTTACCCAGACATCTTCTAGATGTCTTAGGCCTTTTGAGTTTATAATAGTCCTGCTCCCATACACCAAGTATAACCTGGGAAGCCTTTGCAGCTATTTTTGGGAGTGGGACAATAGGAGATAATCCAAACCTCACTACTGCCTTCTAATTAGGTAAGCATTCTTCCTGTCAGCCTATTGGCTAGTTACCTCAGTAAGAAGCCAAGTGGCCAGATCCCTGGAAGATCTAATGCTCCATGGGTACACTAAATTGTCGCCTGCTTAATGCATGAAAACTGTCTTTGATGTGTATTGACAACAGATGCTATATAGTATGCATTTACTTTTGCAGAAATACTGGCTGTAGGATAGAGAAGAGATTTATGGATTTTTATCACTATTTTAGCTAACATTTGTCTTAAGCAATCAGTTTCATTATTCACATTTAGTTCTGAAAAATAAACCTGAATCCAAACTTTGAATTGAGTAATTATAATCTCTTCTTTAAAACAATAAGAGATCACATTACAATATATATGAAAATAAGGGGATTTTTTGGTTGTTATTTTTTTGTTTTTGCTTCCAAAGCATTTCTAGACTATAGAATAACATGTGGAGGCTCTGTTTCTAGCACATAGATATACCCAGCCACTTACTGAAGTGTTTAAGTTTGGAAATGTGGTTAAGGTGTCCTAAATCTAAACTATTAAGTGACGTAAGTATATGCCACCTTTTAGACTATTAAATACCACAAAATTAAAAGTATAAGAGAATGAAACTTCATATTTAGATTTAGTTGCACTGAGAAGTGTTTAAGTGACCTTTGGTAGGGTTGAGCACAGAAGAGCACATTATAATTGCTTAGTTACTCAACAAGCATGTATTATACAACTAGTAGGTTTTATTGTTTGTTTTTTTAATCCATAGGGTCTCTCGGTTTTCTTTTTTCTTTTTAAACATTTTAACCCATTCTATTTATTTCAAATCATTCAGTCTGTCCCTTTCCTTACCCTTCTTTCTAGTTACCAACAAAAGTGACTCAGTATTTTTAAAAATCATGCTTTTGTGAGTTATGGTACAAGTATGTGTGTAGCTCAGTAGAACTGATAGCAGAAATGTTAGACTAGTTGCTGAGAAACTCATGTAGTATTTTGAATTGTGTTTGAGAAACAGAAGAGGTCATAATGTTCCCCAAACATTGTTCCCTCCCTACAGTGGAGTTGATTACTGTAGCACCTTTGGCAGATAGAAAGGCTTCCTTTCTTGCGGTACATTAATTGTGACCTGTGGAAACTATTGCAGTTTATGAATGTAAATGAGAACCACACATGAGACTTGAAATGTGTAAAGTGGCTTGTTATCCATGGCTGATGCATGATCTTTTCTAGAAATGAGACAACCTACTCTTGTCTTCTGAAACAGCTGTCAATCATTTTGACTCTAAGAATCAGTAACTTCTCAGACCTTTCTGTTCTGTAACCATACATTTCTTTCAATAATGCCATGAGGATGATATTTGCTAATAGAAATTTCTAACGGATTTCATTCTGTCAAGCACAAATAAGCCTTATTTAGTTTAATCTTAATGTGGATATTTTCTGATATGGGACAGCTGAGTGAATATTGGTTTTCTAAAGAGATTTGCAGCTTTCATAAACTAACAAAATTCTAAGTTATAAGGTATAGTTAAGCCTGTCTTCAGATGAAGTTACATTATGCATGATAAAAATAATATTTAAAGAAAATGTGCAATTCTAATGGTACTTTGTGACCTATTGAAAACTGATTTACAGCAGAAATAATTATAGTAAGGTTAGTTTTGAAACTTTTATATAGAGTTAAAAAGCTTAAAAAATAAAAGGTAATGGCTCAAGTGACAGTCTCCAAATTTAGTAGGATAGTTGTCTCAAGAATTTCTAATCTGTTGTTGGAACAATTGTGTTACTGGGCTTTAATTAAATGCCATGTTTCACATCTGAGGTCCAAATTAGTTTTATTCATGGAATAATTGTCTATTCCTTTACTAGTATAGAATTGATCAAAATCAGAAGCGTTTTTTATCTGTAATCTTTCTTAACAAATTGCTTTACGGTTTACAAGTAACACTGATGCAAAAAGGATATGTTCACTTTCTTGGATTATGTAGCATTTATTTTGTTTACATGTTCAGTATAAAGTTGGGTAACTAAGGGATAAGTTCCCTTAGTTAAGCACTTAAACTGTGCTTTGGGGACTTTATTGCCATTGTCATGTAATATTGTACCAAGAATTAGTGAAAGTGTTTTATCTTTTTTAATGTAGTTTGTACTGACTGGATTTTATAATTGTGAGAAATCAGAGTGTTGTATTTTGATCTGAAATTTGTGTATGGTAAAGTAATTTTCTTTTGAGTATTGGAGGTTCATTTAAAACTTGAAATATTTTTAGAAGGGTACAGACCAAAATGAATTGTCTTAAAGGTGTTTAATAAACTAACCAAATAAAACCATTTCATTGGAAAAGGTATTCTGTTGTTTCTGAGATTCATGTTGGCTCCTAAGCGAGGTAGGGGGCAAGTGATTTGACAGGCCCTTCACATTCAATAGCTCAAGTCTGGATTACATCAGAGGAGAAACAGACAGTTGTAAGAGTCAGACCAAGTGTTCCCTCTCACTAAGCCAGTTTTGAGCCAGCTCTTTTTGTTTTGTTAATTTATAGCATTTCATTTTTTAAAATTCTGAATTCCAATTTCTTTTTCTTTGAGTTCTGATTTCTCCCCCTGTCTCCATCCTCTCCTCCACCCATTGAGAAGACAAGCAGTGATACCTATCATACATATGAAGTCATGCAAAACATTTCCGTGTTACTTGTGTTTCCCAAAAAGGGGGACAAGGGCAAGAAAAATAAAGTGAAAAGCAATATGCTTCACCCTGCACTCAAAAATACATAGAATTGTGGTGTCCTGATTTTGATTTATACTATTGCTCATTTTGCCCATAATACAAGCTTAAAATATAGGAGAATCTGGGGGAACTCAACATAGAGCTTATCTCAGCATTTAAAAGAGAAGATA
Organism: Vombatus ursinus; assembly: GCF_900497805.2. NCBI lineage: Eukaryota > Metazoa > Chordata > Mammalia > Diprotodontia > Vombatidae > Vombatus > Vombatus ursinus. The sequence continues at coordinate 6,446,764 of NW_020948840.1, read as the reverse complement.
AACATTCTCATTTGATAGAAGGCTTAGAAGTAATTTTGAAATTTACCCAAGGCTTTCTGTCTGATAAAATGCAGGAAACATTTATTGAGGGCCTACTAGGTGCCGGGCACTATGCAAAGCACTGGAATACAAAGGAGAAAAAGACAGTACAATCAATCTAATGGAGGAAGACTATGAAAAAGGAAGTTGGGGGGTGAGGGGAGCATTGAAGTGGTGGACTATAAACCAGGCAAAACAGCTGGTGGCAAATGAAGAAATGGCTAGGATTTTGAGTCCTCTATAAAGGGAGACTATGGAAGGAGGGATTTTTTTGTTCCACCCTCCAATTAGAGTAGGGAGAAGCAACTGTGGGTACTGGTGAGGAGTAGCAAAACTGGAATAATCTCCATGTTGATAAGTTTTTTGGTGTTTAATTTATTCTGGGGTAGGGAAGGACTGTAGGGGGGAGTGACATGACATGCTAATGACAGAGTAAAAACCCAAGCAGAGCAGCTATTGGCAAATGGGTCAAACTTCCAGATGGCATAGCTACCTCATCACAAATTTTCTTTTAGTTTTATACTGCTTTTAAACCAAGACTTCCACTAAAGTTCTACTTTGACTCCTCATTGTAGCATGGAGATGACCTTGGGTTCTCGAAGGCTGTTAGATGAAGGCCTCTGGAAAATGGAAGACTCCAGATACAAGTTTTATTTGTTGAATTCCTATCTGTCTTCTAAGGCTTGGTTCAAGTACACTTCTAGGAAGCTTCCAGTGATTGCCCTCCCTAACTGACAATCTGACATGACCTTCACGTGGAGAAGTGTAAACAATGCTAATACAGTGAAAAAAAATTTTTTTTTGAATCAGGAAATATATGGGTATGCTCTGGCACTATTAGTCATGAGAATGAACCCCAAAATCTGAAATAGTTTTAGAAAGAAATGTACTTGGTAGAGGAAAAAAATTGAAAGAAGACTCCCTATCCAGTCTCTTCAAGGTTTACATTATATAGGGTTTCAGAGTATACCAGCATAGGAACCTCACTTGGTAATTAAGCAGTTTCGTTGAGAGGGCAGTTCCCTCTGGCAAGGTTTATTGAGATATATATCAGTAAGCACAAACATTCAAATTTGGGGAACCCAAACATAAGTATTGGGTGGACTCAAGACCTGGGTAGGATCCATGCATTCCCTGCAGCCATTCAGTTTCCCTGACAGCATCTCTGAGGTCAGCCTGACCTCTACAGTATGCTTTTGGGTCAGACAATTTCTAGCCACTTCAAGCTAGGTACAAATAAAATTAATACAATGATCCGAGACAATTCCAAATGACTAATGATAAAAAAATGCTATTCATCTCCAGAGAGAGAACTGATGAACTGTGCAAGAATTGAAAAATAATCACCTCACTTTTTTCTTGCTTTAAAAAAATATATGATGCATAGCCTATATCAGATTGTGCACCATCTTGGGAAGGAAGGGGGAGAAAAATTTAAAACTCAAAAGCTTATGGAAAGTGATTGTTGATAAACCAAAATAAATTAATAAAATGTCTAATATGGAAGTGTTTTGTGTGATTTTAGAGAAAATTTAGAACTTAGTTTAAAAAGAATGTTAAAAAATATTTTTGGAAAAATAATATTAATAAATGAGGTTTTTCAAACAATATAATAAAATATTTCCCTACCAGCCCATTACCAGACTGTAAGTGCTGTGAAGGCAGGAAACCATGTCTTTTCTAGTATTGTATAATTAAGAATTCCATCCACTCAAAATTATAGCTCACAAACCCAAACAGTATGTTTACTTTTCTGGAAAGCCAGAGGATATGATCTAAAACAGACATTTTATGAAATAGCATAGTAAAAATAATAGCAATAAAACTTCTCATAAACGTGGAGCACATGTTCCAACAAATACAAACACTATCAATAGAAGAAAAAAGTAGCTATCTTTAGATAACACACTAGGCTAGGGCACATTTATGGCAGGGCCCATGTGAAGGGGCACAGGGATGATGTGGTAACTTGTACCTCTGATACAACAGGGCTGCTGATGCTTCTTAGTAATGTCATCATACTGCTTTTGCTGGCCATTGCTTCCTGCTGGCCTCATATGGCCAACATTACTCTGTTGTCCCGTGATTTTTTGATAGGTATGGCTGACCTCTGGGCCTTGCCATCCATCCCACTATACATCCCTTAGGACTCCCAGACCTTTCCATTTTCCTCGAAGCTAAACTCCCTCTTGTTTTCTCTCCTAGTTAGAATGTGAGCTTCTTGAGGGAGAGGTCTTTCTCAATATTTCTATTTATATCCCTAGCTCTTTAACACAATACTTAACACAATGTCAATGATTGATAAATGTTTTTTTTAAATTAAAAAAAAAAGAATTCCATCCACTCCAATCCTCATTGTGTCCATGAGACTCACAGACATAAAGTGACTTGCTAGAGGCAATGAGTAGCAGAGTTAGGATTTACAAGTTCCAAATTCAGTGCTCTTACCACTACATTATACAAGATGAACTTTTTATTTTATTTTTTATTTATTTTAGCCACTGGCTACTCAAGTGCCCAAACTGATTAAAAAATTTATTTTGAAGTATCACATCTAAAACAAGGCTATTCTAGCATACAAGGAACTTAGTAAAGTTGTCTTTGACATTTTCCACCAATAAATAAAAGAGCAAATTGGTCTTAGCCCTAATGGGCAGAACTAGGACCAATGGATGGCAATTGTAGGGAGATAAGACTTTTGAGTTACAGGAGGAAACAGACAATAAAACTATAGTAGTGGGGGACCTCAACTTTCCTCTCAGAACTAGATAAATCTAACCAAAAAACAAAAAGTTAAAGAGGTGAGTAGAATTTTAGAAAGGTTAGATATGATAGACTTCTGGAGGAAACTGAATGAAAATAGAAAAGAATATAGTTTTTTCTCAGCAGTACATGACACCTACACAAAAACTGACCATGTATTAGGGCATAAAAACCTCACAACCAAATGCAGAAAAGCAGAAATATTAAATGCACCCTTTTCAGAGCATGATGCAATAAAAATTAATAAAGGGCCATGGAAAGATAGATTTAAAAGTAATTGGAAACTAAATAATTTAATCCTAAAGAATTAATGGATCTAAGAACAAACCATAGAAACAATTTCATTAAAGAGAATGACAACAATGAGACAACATACCAAAATTTACGAGATGCAGCCAAAAGCAGTGCTTAGGGGAGAATTTAAATCTCTAAATGCATTTGAGCTAGACCCTGAAGGAAGCTAAGGATTCTAAGACAGTGAAGTGGGATATGGGGAACTGAGATGAAAGAACTTAGATGAAAGAAAACCCCAAGAGACAATTTTTGGGTAATTAATAATCAATTTATTAATTATGTTTGCCATCAATCAATAAATTGATGTTCCATGGTTTCTCTCCGTAACCAAAGATGCCAAGGAGACCCCAAACACCTAAAATCCCTTCTGAAAGGGAACTCCCCCGACAGGTGAAACTCAATCCTAGTTGATGGACATTTAATGAGGAGGTGTGCTAAAAGTCTTCAGCTCCTCCTGCTGAGAATATGGTTTGATCATAAGACTCAGCAGCCTTAAGGCAACTGGGCAAAGGAAAGCCATCTCCATCCCAACTTCTCTAGCTAGTTTTCTCCTTCAGGAGCTGAGTCACCCTGAACTCTAATGGAGGGAATCGAAGACAAGGGGTTCCTCCTCCAGGCAAATCCTCACCCTGGCTAAATTGTGTTTATACTCTAACAGAATTTAAGACTCCCAGTTGGGTGGGAGTTAAGCCCCCCTAGTTAACAATCTCATCAGTCAGCTATGCCCTTCAGGGACTGATGGACCTTTTCAGGAGTTGGGTTTTAGCAGAAATAAAAGGGAAAAGGTAAATCACAAATTAACAATTAGCTATTAACATAATGGTATTATATTAATTTCTCTCAGAACAACACTTGCAAAATCATAGAGATGAGAAATGGAATGTCAGATATGGTGAATAGCAAATTAGCCAATTTGTCTGTAACCTGGAGTTTGTTAAAGAGAAGAATGTGCAATAAGCCTGGAAAAGTAATTTGGAGTCCGATGGAAAGGCTTCAATATGTTATGCCACTTTACTTCCTCCCCTTATCTAATATTGAATCTAAACTATTCCTTTTGAATAAGGTAGTCATCTTTCAGTCATGAATTCTATCTCACCAAGTCTCAGTAATTATCTGTGCAATCAAATTTGCTTCCTTGAATTAGGATCCTTAATCCTTCTAATACTCACATTTTGTGCACATGTATGTAGCCACCTAAGGACATGGATTTTATTTCTGGCTCTCTTCTTACATGTTATCGCCAATGAATTACTGGTCTGCTCTTCTGCTATTCTTCCTCCTAGATTTTGCCTGCTAATTCCTATGCCCACAGCCTATGTGGATTATTTTTCTCTTCCTCTTTTCAGTGTTAATCTCTTTTGATTAGATTTTCTAGTTTCCAAGCAAATATGTTTTTCTGGATCTTTTTAGGAGTGCTGTATCTCTGGTCAAGAGCCCACTGTTCCTATATTTTAAGTCATAGTACAGAAATCTAAATCCCAGTCTCAGGCATCATCATCTTAGCCAGCTTAGTTAGCTTCCTAAATTTGCTTTTCTGTTTTGAATCCCTTATCTTTCATCAGTATTGTTGAAAAATCATCTGTGCCCCTTCCACCCTCACCCCCACCAATGTCTTTGAGATTTTATATATGACCTAATAGTCCTTAGAAGTGCTTTCTAGGTTCATTCTGGTGATATAATTTGTCCCTGTATGAATGACCAGAAGTGGACAGTAGTCATCAAATTTGCCAGATCTTTGGTGGCCATCAAATCCCAAGTACATGTCCTGAAATATCTGTTCTGATTCTCCACTTGAGTCTCTATGTTAGAGAATCGTCACCATTCCTCTTCTCCCCACCATTGTTAAATGAGCTCTCTTTATAAATCCACATCATCTTTACTTGAAATACAAGAAGCTGCTGTATCCAGAGATGGTCTATGTCTGCCCTCTACAGGAAGAGCCTCAAAGCTATTCTATATCTCCAAATGTTCAACAGTCCTTTATTCCTCCCTTCTTTGGGTTTCCTCTGCCTTTTTATATCTGTTTTCTTCTTTGTTTCCTCCTTGAAGCACTTGTTTCGTTCTTTCAATTAACCCTTCCTTTTCCTCGATAACCTGGTGAGTAGATAATCATTCCTTTAAGAAAAAAAAATTATTGATGCCTATCTCTTTCTTGCATCATTGCCCTTTCCCAAAGAATCCTTTTCCCCCGGAACTCTTCCGTGTAACAAAGAAGTATGACCAGGCAAAATAACCAATACATTAACCAAACTGACCATGTTTGACAATAGAAGCCTCATTTTCCAGTTATAGTCTATAAGGAAGCATGTTTCGCTATCAGTTTTCGGAAGTCAATTGATCGCTGTATCGATGAGACTTTTGATCTCCTTCAGTGTTGTTTTCCTTACATTTGACAGCTAGGTAGCACAGTGAACAGAGTGCTAGATTTGGAATCAAGAAGACGTGGGTCAGATCCTCTCTCAGACACTTGCTAGTTGTTTGGCCTTGGGCAAGTCACTTAACATCTGCCTGCCCCAATTTCCTCATCTGTAAAATGAGAATGATAATAGAATCTGCCTCCCAAATAAGATAATATTTGTAAAGTGTTTTGCAAACCTTAAAGTGTTATATAAATGCTATCTATCATTGTGTTCATAATGTGGATTATTCTCTCTCCTACTTCTGCTTATTTCATTCTGCATCAGATCAAATAAGCCCACATTTCTTTAAATTCTTCATATAAGTCACTTCTTAGGACAAAAATAATATTTTACATGCATTTAAAATATGCATTGCTCTAGTTCTTTGACTCTCTATTATACTGTGGAGACCAGCTTGTACTTTATATATGCATAGTCATTAAAAGCCATGGAAAACCAACAGAGCCCATTTTCTGTAAGTCACCAAAGAACTCTTCTTGAATTCTCCTTGTTCTTTATACTTTCTTGAAGCAGAATCCATAGTCCTTTTTTGTCTTTGTGACTTGCAGCTAACTACTGTATGAGTGCCTATTTGCAAAACCTGGATCTATTGAGACCTATCTACCTCATTTCACCTGATTACTGATCTCCAGATTTTTTCCCTCTACTTTCCCCAAATGTCCCCACTTACAAGGGAAGCTTAATTCATTTAGCAGACAAGTGACAGGCACACAAGTCACAGGACAAAATCCAGTTATCTAATGAGAACAACCCACTTTGTTTCACCTTGCAGCTCTCCAGATATTTTTTTCTTCTTCCTTACTCTCCATTTCCTAGGCTCTCTTACCTTCTGAGCAATAAGGAGCTGGCTGTAGCTAGAAACAGAATCATTTAAGGTTAATGTCTTGTAGACAACAGAGCCAACCAAATTAACTTCTGGTGCTTAATCTGGAAGTTTGAGATTAGAAACTCATTGAGGGCAGGGACTGTCTTAACCCCTTTTTGTATCCCCAGAGTTTAGCACGGTGCCTGGCACATAATAGGCACTAAATAAATATTGATTGATTGCATAAACAATCATACTATATTGCTTACTTGGTGATAGAAGGCATCTTCCCCTGTAGTCTGTTCTTTCCCGAGTTTGCTCACTTTCCTATCCCCTCCTACTCACCCAGCCCACATGGAATCACTAGGAATATGTCTTTTCAGTTTTACATTTAATAAAAGCACCCTTCCTCAGCAAACTAAAAGAATGATATCAGGATTCTATGTTCCCTAGTCTTCTACGTAAACAGGGTTGGCCTCTCAGTCCAAAGTAACCAAAGTATGTACGGGTGAAAGCCATTATTGTTCCTGTTCTTCCCAAGTGCACTTCTTCAGACCTCCCTTGGTCCCCAGTTAGGGGCATTATAATAGGTCATTCTACCCTGACCGTACTATGAAGCCGGAATGGAAATCTGGCCTTGAACTAAGCAAGGTTTCTGAATGTGTGAGAAAAGGAAAGTGACTGTTTTAACTTATTGTCGGTTGATGAGGAAATATTTGGCAAGGGGGTGGTGAGATGGTTAGTCTGTTTGCTTAATGGGAGGGGAAAGAAAGGCAGGGGACAAATCACCACTGAGACAAGACAAGGCAATCACCACCAGTTTCTCACCTGGGTGCCGAGGGAGGAGGGTAATGGAGGCAGGATTTTGTTTTTCCACAGGGGTTGGGGAGGGGAAGAAACTGCTAGAAGCAATGATTTAAAAAAAAAAATACAAACATGAATAAAATGAAGAGAAAGATAGGAAGGATGGCTAGTGGAAAAAGCCCTGGATTTGGAGCTAGGGGACTGGATTCAATACCTGGCTTTGCTATTTCTTGCTTTTGTGATCTTAGGAAAGTTGTTTGACCTGAAGTGGCCTCAATTTCCTCTTTTTGTAAAATGGGGAAATTGCTGTTCCTAACACACAACACTCTATCTTCCATTTCTGTACCTCTGCTAAAGTTGACCCATATGCCAGAAATGACCTCCCTCCTCACCTCTGTCTCAAATTCCTTTATCTGATCAAAGCTTATCATTCTGTCTCACCCTATATCTTACCCCTCCTAAACATATCCTTCATTTTCACCAGAACCTCCAATCTCACCACTTCTTAGAACTTTCTCGGGCCAGTTAGAACCTCTGTTCTAACTTCAACTTCTTTCTCAATCTCCCTTCAGTTAACCAGTTAATCAGTTTAAATCTACATTGTCATCTGATGCTGAATCCAAATGCCAGATTGCAATACTGCGACCATCTATTTCCTCTGTTCCTATTCACATGAGTAAATGGTGATAGAGGAAGTCACAACCAAGTTGACTGAGTTCACTACAAATTTATGTTATCTAATCTCAAATGGGCATTCACTCCTACAAGGTAATCCTTTTACTCTTCCCTAATTCATTCTCTATCCTGCTTCCCAGAGAGGCTATTCCAAATTTAATATTTTCTCAAGTCTCCCACAGCATTCCCTCCCCTCATTCTTTCAACCAGGGACTTGGCCTCAAGCTTGACAGAGAAAGTAGAAGCAATTTGCCATGGGCTCTGCCTTCTTCCCTTTCCTACATCTCAAAACCTCTTGACACCATTCTTCTTTTGACACAGTGACCCTTATCCTCACCAATGCCAACCCCTCAAGATGTATCCTTGATCCCATCACTTCCCATCTTATCCTACAGTTTACCCATACATCATCTTCTATGTTCTAGTTTTCATTCTTTCCCTGTCCACTGGTTACTTTCCTGCTACCTACACATATGTCCAAGTCCCCTCCATCTTTAAAAAGCCCTCCCTGGACCCTACCATTCCCTCAAGCTATTATCCTATGTCTTTCCCATTCACAGCCAAACCCCTAGAAAAAGTTGCCCATATTTATTGACTCCAACTCCACTTACCTCACTAACTTATCAATTCTTTGAAAACTGCCTTCCAGTCTCATCACTCAACTAAAATTCCTTCCTACAAAGGTAACTTAATTGTCAAAAATGATGGTCTTAAATTTGATAGTCTTAGCTCTTTTCAGCAATATAGTGATCTAAGACAATTCGAAAGACTCATGATGAAAAAAGCTATCCACATCCAGAGTAAAAACTATGGATTCTGAATGCAAATTGAACCATACTATTTTCTCTCTCTCTCTCTCTCTCTCTCTCTCTCTCTCTCTCTCTCTCTCTCTCTCTCTCTCTCTCTCTTGTTTTTTTCTCGTGGTTTTCCTCTTTTGTTTCTGATTTCACAACATGACTAATGTGGAAATGTGTTTAATATGATTGTACATGTGTAACCTATATCAGATTGCTTGCTGTCTTGGGGAGGTGAGAGGAGAAAGAGGAAGGGAGGGAGAAAAAAATTGGAACTCAAAATCTTATAAAAGTGAATGTTAAAAAAAATATATAAAAACAAAAAAATGAAGAACATTTAAAAAAAATTTTCTCTTTTCTCAGGCCTCTCTTCCTGACCTCTCTGCAGCCTTTGAAACAATCACCCTTTTCTCCTTGATATTCTCTTCTCTCTAGATTTCTATGACATCTTCCTCCTCTGTGTTTGACCACTCAATCTCTTTTCATCAACCATATCATATCACCTAACTGCAAATATGTTCCAAGGCACTGCCCAGGGCCCTCTTCTCATCTCTTTTTGTCTCTTCGGAGATCTCATCAGCTCCTGTGATTTTAATTATCACCTCTATGCAAATGACTAACAGACCTATATATCTAGTCAGAGTCTCTACTAAATCCCAGTCCTATATCACCACCTAGCTATTAGGCATTTCAAACTGGATATCCTATAGGTTTATCTAACTCAATGCCCAAAACATAATTCATTATCTTTCCCCCCAAAAAAGATCTAGCCCTCTTCAAAACTTCCCTATTCCTATCAAAGTCACCATCAGTCTTCTAATAGCCTATGTTCATAATTCCACATTATCCTTGACACTTCATTGTCACTTTCCCTCACCCTACACTTCCACTCAGTTACCAAATCTTATCATTTGTACTTCCACATCTAACATCTGCCCCCTTTTCTCCATACCGTCACCCTAGTTCAGACTCTTGTCACCTCTCACTTGGAATATTTCAATAGCCTCCTAATTGGTCACGCTGCTTCAAGTTTCTCTTCTCTCCAATCCATCCTTCACACAGCTTTCTGTTATTTAAAGCCCTTCATAACCTCATCCCAACTTAACTTTTCATCCTTATTACATCTTACTCCCCTTCCCACACTCTGAAGTCCCCTCTGAAGTCCCAGCTGGTCACCCTGTTAATGTTTCTCACATGCAACAGTCCATCTTCTATGTCTTTGCCTCTTCACAAATTGTCATCTATGGCTAGAATGTACTCCCTCTTCACCTCTGCCTCTTAGCATCTCTTGCTTCCCTCAAAACTCAGCTTAAGCCACCTTCAACATAAAGGGGCTCCCGATCCTTCAAGTGCCTGCCCCTACAAAATTATCTTGTATGGTTTTAGGTATACCAATATATGTGTGAATACACTGTAAGAAAAAAATTTACTATATTGTTCAGAAAATTTATTATACTGTTTAAATCCAACCTTATGTGATTAAAGGCTTTCCACACCCAAAGTGTCATGTCACCTGACCCCAGTAACTCTCTTGGAATGTTGGAGATGGCTACAAGGTATTTTAGGTTCCCCCAGATCCTAGATCTACTCAAATCATTCTTGTTTTGGTTAACCACACCCTGGACTCGTGATGGGCACCCAAGTTTGTGTTTTGGCTTACTATGTTTCATCCTTGTGTAAATACTATATGATGTAAACCTGACCACGAGGGAGCTGCTTCTCCTTTCCAGCTCACCCTCCTCTACCAAATGACTTAAATTTCTTTCTAAAACTATTTCGGATTTTGGGGTCTGTTCTCATGAACAATCATACTTATACATGTAAGTAGCAGTGGTGGGGTAGGGTCATAACGAGGGCTGTTTAACCACTCCTGTTTTCCCTCCTCATCCTATTCATGGATTTTCCAGTATTAATTATCCTTCTCTAGTCTGCAAAGTTGTGTCAAAGAATCTGTCACGTATAGCTTTTAATCCTTCAAATATCACGATAGTTTTAATGTCACTTGGCCTTTGGAACAACCTGCAACCACATTAGTTTTCTCAAGCTGGTAATGCCAAGTTCAGTTGACTAATATGGTTACCCATCCCTGGCAAGCAGCATCTACTTTGGCATACCAGTCAGAATATAAATCAATGCATTGTTGTCAAGTTACACTTGCAACTTCAATCCATAAACATTATCTTTGAACTTCTCAGTGACAGCCCACCTCAAAGCCAAGAACTCCTGCTTGTGGGTGGGGTAACAAGTCTCATTGTTCAGCTCTCTATTGGCAAATGCAACTAGTCTCTGGTAACCACCACTATCCAAGCTTTACAGGCTGGCATCTGGAGGCAAGACAGAGACTAGTTCAAACTGCATAGACCAATACTAGTTCATGGGTGAGGCAATTTACCAAGCTTGAAAAGCTCATTCACATCTGTCTTGATGCCAATCCCCTTCCACGTATATAAAGCAATCAACAAGAATTTTAAATGTACCTACTATTGTCAGGTATTGTGCTAATCACTGGGGGATACAAGTACTAAAAATAAAACAATTACTCACAAGGAACTAACATTCCAATGGGGGGAAAAGAAGTGCATATAAAAGCATATACAGCATAAATATGAAGTGAATAAAAACAAATATGTACAAAGAAGTTTAGGAATGAGGCACTAGTAGTGGAGGGATTGAGATGAGTTTTAAGGGAAGAGAGAGAACCTACAAGGCAGAGGTAATGAGACAGTACATTCCAGTAATGTGGGGCAGCTAGTTTAAAGGCATGGAGATGAGGGTTATGTGTGAAGAACAGAGAGAAGGATAGTGTGACTGAATCAGAGAGTGGGGGTTAAGGGATTGGAAGGAGAATATCCAATGAAGCTGGAAAGATAGCCTGGGGCTAAGTTGTGTAAGGCTTTACAAGCTAAATAGAGAGGAGAATATATCTCATCTTAGAGGCATTGGTTAGACAAGGAATCACATGATCATATCTGTGCTTAAAGAACATTAATTACTTTGGCAACAGTGTGTAGGATGGATTAGAGCGGTGAGGGATTTGAGGCTGGGAGACTGAAAGATGGATGGATAGATGGATGGATAGACAGATAAATAGATGGATAGATAGATGATAAGAGCTGTGGTCCTTCATGTTCAAAGACGACCAAAATGACATCACTATGTTGGGGTCAAGGTGTGTCTGACTATGACTGATTAGTCAAACACAATATGAGTTCAGAAGGCTCTACCACAGGTTAGGCACAAGCAGTCCATATGAACATTTAGAGTAGAGATGTCTCTAAATTTGGGCATCTCGTGTTTCTTTTGAGTTACTGCAATTCTGCTTTACTCGTAGATACAGCACTTTCTTTGATTTGAGCATGCCATGCTGGGCAGTCCTGTGCCACTGTCTCCCATCTTTCACAATTAATTCCAGAATTCTTCAGAGAGACCTTGAGAATGTCCTTGTGCCACTTCTTCTGACCTCCACTTGAACATTTGCCTTGTGTGAGTTCTCTGTAAAGTAGTCTTTTAGGCAAATGCACATTTGGCATTCTAACAGCACGGTCAGCCCATTGAAGCTGCACTCTCTGCAGTAGAATTCGAATGCTTGTCAGTTCAGCTTGAGAAAGGACCTCAGTGTCCAGTACCTTATCTTGACAGGTGATCTTCAGAATCTTCCTAAGACAATTCAAATGGAAACCATTCAGTTTCCTGGCATGGTGCTGGAATATTGTCCAAGTTTCACAGGCGTATGATGAGGTCAGCACAACAGGTCTACAGATCTTCAGTTTAGTATGCAGTCTAATACCTCTTCTCTCTCACACTTTCCTTTGGAGTCTCTCAAACACTGAGCTGACTCTGGCAATGTGTGCATCAACCTCATCATCTATGTGTACATACCTGGAAAGTATACTGCCAAGGTAAGTAAACTTATTCACAGCATTCAAAATTTCTCCATTTGCTGTAACTGATGGTTCCATGTGTGGATAATATGGTGCTGACTGGTGGAGAACCTCTGTTTTCTTGATCTTAATTATCAGGTCAAAATTAACACAAGTGGCAGAGAATCTATCCATACTCTGTTGCATCTCATCCTCAAAGGCTGTATTGAGTGTACAATCATCTGTGAACAAAAAGTCATGCACCAACTCTCCCTCAACTTTAGTCTTGCCTTGTAACCTTTTCAAGTTCAATAATTTACCATCGGTGTGGTAGCTGACTTGATGCCATGTTTTGTCTTTGTTGAAGGCATCTAACAACGTTGCTGAAAATGTCATGCTAAAAAGCATGGGGGCAAACACACAGCCCTGCTTGACTCCATAGAGAGAGATTGACTTTAACCCGAGTTATATGGCCAGTGGCTTTAGCATTGTTGATGATGGACTATTGAGAACAGTATGCAAGTGTTCAGCCCATCTCTCCAAGATCATATCCTTATCACTAATCAATGTGACTCCATCAGCCTCAGTAGTTGAGATGTACCATACGTCTTTGGCCCATAAATGCCTTCAGGGCAACATAAAAGTTCTTTGAATTGCTCCTATTAGCATAAAACTGAATTTCATCTGTTTTCTTACTGAGCCAAGAATGCTGCATCTGTCTAAGCCTCACTTGCATTTTACTTTTGATAGAGTTAAATGTTTGTGAGTGTTCTAGCCCAGATAGGTAAATGTGGTGCTATACACCTAATCTCTGAAAACTGCCCACTCCTCTTCTGTTCCACTGTTGCCAACTGTGTATTGCCTCAACTTTCCCTCCAAGTTAGCAACAACTATTCATGCTCAGAGAAGAACTCTAATCTGTTGACATTAAGTCTTCTTGCCTTGAGGCCTCCACTTTTGTTGAATGTGAATGTTTAGCTTGGGAAGGATAAGTCTATGATTGGTCCAGCACTCCCTGTCACACATCACCGTCCTTACTCTTACATCCTCTCTGTCTCTTCTCCTTATGATGACATAGTCTATTAAATGCCAATGTTTGCTGCAAGGGTACATCCAAGAAGTTTTATTGTGTTTAGGTAATTGCAAGACAGTGTTGGTGATGAGGTTATGAGATGCACAAATCTTCAGTATTGTGACTGTTGGTTGCTATTGCTGTTTCCAACTCCATTCCTCCCAAGAACTCCCTGTCATGTCTGATAGCCTGTGCCTACTCTAGCATTAAAGTCACCCAGAATTACAAGCTTGTCCTCTTTTAGTGCACTGATGATGAGGGTATTCAGGTCTTAATATCTGAAAGACAGAAAAACCACTCTTATTGTAAGAGAACTCAGCAGGTATCACATCCAAATAGCATCCCCTGAATGAAACAAGACTGGCCAAAGAAGACCAGCTTACTAAAGTCAGAGTTGGATACACTTTTTTCTGAAGTGGCTGCAGTGATGGGAAGCACAGGTTTCACAATTAAAACTAATCTAGTCCACAAGCTTGTATGCCTCCAAAGGAGTAAATGACAGGCTTGTGACAATGTGATTGCCCCTTGTAGGAAAGCATCATGCCACCATCATCAGTATGCATGCTCCCACCAAAAAGTGTGTTATGTAAATTAAAGGAACATTGTTGCTCAATAACAAAAGAAAAATGTAAGGAATAAGAGAAACATGAAAGACTTGTATATACTGATGTAGAATAAAAAAAGCCACGAACCATGAGGGCTCCTATAATGTAAATGAAAACAATACTGATAAAATGCCAAACTAAAACTAATTGCCATGAACAATCTTGGTTCCAAAAAGACCAGAGGTTGTATTATCCCTTTCTTTGTGGAGCAAGGTAGGAAGGATATAATACACTATCAGATCTGGTGCCTTTGTCAGTTAGTTAAGCTAAACAGTTTTTCTCTATGTAAGGGAGAGTTCAGTGGGTCAGGGGACAGGATACTGGGAAATGATTGTGATGTTTAAAATAAAGGTATCAATTAAAAAAAAAATAGGGCCATCTAGGTGACATAGTGGGTACAGTGCCAGGTCTAGAGTCAAGAAGACCTGAGTTCAAATCTGGCCTCAGATACTTACTAGCTATGTGATTCCGGGCAAGTCATTTAGCCCTATTTACCTCAGTTCTCTCATCTGTAAAATGAACTGGAGAAAGAAATGGCTAAACCACTCCAGTATCTTTGCCAAGAAAACTCCAAATGGGGTCACAAAGAGTTGGACCTGATTGAAAACAACTAAACAACATTCAATTAAAAATAATGTGAAAAAAATTTAATTCCCCTTCAGCCAATTTTATCTTTTTAGATTGAACCATTTCTTGGGGGCAAGTAAGCCCCCAAACTCCATGTAAAAAAATTTTTCCTTTTATTTAATACTGTTAACATGGGCTCTCTAACTCTGACAGTTTAGTATAGTCATTACAAAAACCCAGGCAAGCAGGAAGCCTGATCCAGCAAGGGCTCAGCCCCCTGGACCTCTGCTTTCATTCCCCTGCAGTTTGACTGTCTCTCAGGTCACCTCCATTCTTCTCCCACTTCCCATGGCCTGCCCTTAGGAGTCACTGTCAACAGAATTGAAAAATATCAGGGACTCTGCCCAGTGAGAAAGCAGGGGTTACATTATCTGAAATTAAAATGACTAGGCACTTCTAAATCCTTCACACCCTTCTTGCCTGGGCCTGATGCTGCCCTGATTGGCAAGTGTGTGAGTACAAACTCATGCAGCCTATTCTATCTAAGTGGCCCCAGCCATGCTTCTCATTCCACATGCCATATCTTAGTGCCATCATCCCTGCCACTGGACCCTCCAGGACATCGAATCTTTAAGAGGCCAAGCCCTGGAGGACTTCATCCTCTCAGTTTTGGGACTTTCATGCTGGGGCCCATGCCTACCTGACTAATGAGTTATTTTTGTTCACACATGTCTGACTATTCATGACCCCATTTGAGATTTTCTTGGCAAAGATACTGAAGTGGTTCACCATTTTCTTCTCCAGCTCATTTTACAGATAAGGAAATTGAGGCAAGCAAAGTTCAGTGATTTGCCCAGGATCACACAGCAGGTGTCAGCCAGATTTGAACTCAGGAAGAAAATTCTTCCTGACTCCAGGCCTGGGGCTGTATCCCCTGTGCCACCCAGCTGCCCAAACAAATGAGTACATGAGCACAGCAAACTAAAGTAAGCAACAATATCTAGTTGGTCCCTAGCCAGGCTTCACATTCCAACCCTGGCTGTCTTGCCAACCACCCTGCTGTTGTGCTCATACTATCCCTTCCACCCTCTACCCCCATCTTCACTCTTTCTTCTGAGAACTATAATAAAATCAGTTCTTTCATTGCTACCAGAAATATGTATCACTGAATTCCCCTACAACTCTACTCACCATCCCTGTGACTTCCCAGACCAAAACACCCCTTGCAGGCCACAATTTCTTGATATATGCCATCTTCTCCTATCAACATGTAAGTTCATTGAAGCTGAGGACTTTCTGACTTTGGTATTTATATCCCCAGCACTTAGTATGTGATAAATGCATAATAAATGGTCTTTCATTCAATCACTCTGCATACCATACAACCCACTACGGGACCTAAAATTCTCTCCATTTATACCTCCTTTGGCAGAAGCCATTGAAAGTCCTATTAAAAATGAAACTATGTTCTCTAGGGGGAATCTAGGCAAGCCTGCTCAGCTTTGCATTAATTAATCTATCTAATTGCTAAGGTAGATGAGAGCCCTAAAAAATAGGGGTATAAGCCTAAGAGGAAGAGGGAAAAGTCCAGCACATGAACTGGGATCTGCTTCTGGGGGTACTGGATGTGGGAATGGAACAGGGAGAGATATCTGATGGAGTGAGAAGAGATATTGAAAACCCAATTCATTTCAACAAGCATTTATTAAGTACCACTGTGTTCAGAGCACTATGGGGAAGGGAAGAGGAACAAGCATTTATGTAGAGCCTACTATATGCCAGGCACTGTGGAGCCTTCCCTCAAGAGAAAAGTATATAGTCTAAGATGTGTGAACATGAATACGCTTATAGGACATAGAGCACAGGCATTAATACAGTCAAGTACCTAATATAAGGTCTAAACTTCTTAGCCTGGCATTCAAGGCCCTCGACAATCTGGTGCCTCCCTACCTTTCCAAACTTATGTCTTCCTACTTTCATGTGCCATGTAACAGTTAAATCAAACTCCTAAGAAGGTACATTACCCCTTCTTTGTCTTGCTCAGGCTGACCATCATGTAGAATGCCCTCCCCTTCCCATTTTTCCCTGTTAAAATGCTAATTATTATAGGTCCCCCTACTACATCATTGGCAGAGCTGTGAATTAGTCCCAATGCTTCTGAAAAATAATTTGAAATCACACTCCATAAATCACTAAACTGAACATTGCATCTGACCTAGCAAAACCACAAATAGATAAGTGCCTGGCAATATTAAAGATAGAGGGAAAAGTCTCGTATATTTAAAAATATTAATAATAGCAACTTTTATAGAAGTAAGGAAATGGGGGGAAAGTGGCTGCCTATAGATTGGGGAATGGTTGAAAAAACTGTATTATATGAATATAATGGAATATTATTGTGCTATTATTATTGAATCATTTTCAGACGTCTGATGCTTCATGAGCCCATGTGGGGTTTTCTTGGCAAAGATACTAGAGCGGTTTGCCTCTTCCTTCTCCAGCTCATTTGACAGATGAGAAAACTGAGGCAATCAGAGTTAAGTGACTTGCCCAAGGTCACACAGCTAGTTAAATATTTGAAGTCACAATTGAATTTAGTTCTTCCTGACTCCAGGCCTGACACTCTGGCACTGTGCCACCAAGTTGCCCAATACAAAATATTTACAAAATAAAAATTAAGTAGCAATTGGTGGAATCAGGAAGGCCTCATGCCAAAAATGGTGTTTGAGTTTAACTTTAAGGTCAACTAGGGAGTCTCAGAAATGGAGGTGAAAAGGGAGCCATGCTCTGATTCTGGAGATGGAATGCCATGTGGGAAGTCCAATTTGATTGGACCATTGAGAGTGTGAAAAGGATCAATGTCATGTAGGTTGGGGCCAGATTATGAAGCCTTTAAATACCAAACAGAGGAGTTTGTATTTGACACTAGAAGAGACAACAGCCCTTTGAGTATAATGAGTCATGGAGTGACAGAGTCAGAAGTGTGCTTGAAGAAAATCACCTGAGTGTTTTGCCTATGGTCACGATGTCTCTTGAGCTAAAGACTCAAACCCACGTCATAGTATCTAGAGCTGAAAGAAACTTCAAAATAAACCTAGTACAACTCAAAATCCAGTGTTTTCCCCCAACTAAGTAGTAGTGAGCTGGTCAAAGTATTGAACCTAATGTCAGAAAGACCTGAGTTCAAATGTGACCTTAGACACCTAACTAGCTGCGTGATCCTGGGCAAATCACTTCATCCCAGTCAGCTTTAGTTTTCTCAATGTAAAATGGGGATAATAATAGCACCTAACTTCCAAGGCTGTTGTGAATATCAAATGAGATGATATGTATAAAACTCTTAGCACAATGCTTGGCACACAGTAGGTGCTTAATAAACACTTGTTTCCTTCCTCTCCACGCTCACATTTGTGTACTACAGGCACCACTAGTCCCAGACACTGCTTCCCTTAACACCAATACACAATAATGACATTTTTTTGGAGGCAATCTAGGTTAAGTGACTGGCCCAGCGTCACAAAGTTAGTAAGTGTCTGAGGCAAAATGACGGTATTTTAAGGAAACACCATCATAAAGCCCACATTGGAACCTTCCTCAGTGACCTGCCCCAAAGGAAGCCACTGGTGGTTCAGCCCCTGTTTTCACCTGGCCAGAACAGCTTACTCCCTAGCTGGTGGCTCTGGCTCTGCTCTAGTTAGTTTAGTTCTGGGACTGTGAACCTTATGGAGGTGTGGGTTAACTGGCAGAGAATTTCTATGGTATCCAATACCTTATTTACCAGGTCTTGGTTATCTTTATTTCCCCCACAGGGTTTGCCCGGGGCCTTGAATGGGTGAAGTAGGTGCTTAATAAATGTTTAATAAATGGAACTGAATAATAGTATTAACTCTGCACACCCTGCACACCCTGCACACCCCTAACTAGTTCTCTGTTTGCTATAAGAAAGTGGTTGTCCAGGAGGCCGTGGGGGCCCCAGGGCTGGGTGTTCGGGTGTTGGACAACTTCCAGAGATAGGATTTTACCGTAAAGCCAGATGTATTTTTATCCAGCAGGATGTACTTATCAGCAAGCGCCAGGAAAGGGAAAATGGAATAACAATCCCAACCCTGGGCTAGAGTGTGGGGATGTGGAGTGAGGTGGGGGTGGAGGGTGGGAAAGAGCAGCTCTAGGTTTCACAAACATAAATGGCATTATGAAAAGTGGGGGGTTGGAAGGGAAACATGGTCTCTCAGCTTGGTCAAGTCAGTGACTTACTCAGCCATCTTCTCTAGGGAATCAACACGTACGTGAGCCTCAGTTTCCCCCTCTGGAAAATTTGGGAGCTGACCTAGATGTTATCTTCCACCTCTTAAAATCAGCCCATGACTCTTGGAGGGCCTTTGGCAAAGCCCCTTGGTCTCTCCAACACCAGCAGCAGCTCTGGCAAAGGGAAGTAGTATGGTATCGTGGAAGAACATTGGATTAGGACTCAGTAGGCCTGGATTTGTTTTATTTAATTTCAACAAACATTTATTAAGCATTTAGTATGTCCTGTGCATCTGGGATACAAAGACAAAAAAACAAAAAACGAACAGACCAAAAAAAAAAAACAACCCCAAAACCAGAAACCATCCTTTCTCCTGAGGAAAGTGAACATACACATAATAATAGCTAACCTTTACATAGGACTTTAAGGTTTACAAAGCACTTTAACTCAGGTTATCTCATTCCATCGGAATAACAACCTGGTGAAGTAGATGCTATTACTGTCCCCCTGAGGGCAGCTAGGTGGAGCAGTGGATAGAGTGCCAGGCCTGAAGTCTGGAAGTCTCATCCTCCTGAGTTCAAATCTGTCCTCAGACATTTATTGTGTAACCCTGGGCAAGTCATTTAACCCTGTTTGCCTCAGTTTCCTCATCTGTAAAATGAGCTGGAGAAGGAAATGGCAAACCACTCCAGGATATTTCCCAAGATAACCCCAAATAAGGTCACAAAGAGTTGGACAAAAAAACAACTGAAACTGAACAAAAACTCTTACATGGTACTAGGTTTCTCAGATCCACATTTACCTTTCCATTGCTTGAGTACTTCTAATTTATTGCAAACATCTAAATTCTTGCTTAGGAAGTTAAGCCAACCTCGATGCAACAGCAAGGCAGGGTAGAACCAGGAGGCAGCATATGCCAGGCAAGTCAGACCATAGGCATTGCCTCCATAACCCTCTCCCCTCAGACCCTGATGGAGACAGCCCCGGCCCTTAAGTCCAATAGCAGGTCTTCCAGTCCAGTGTTAAAGGGTTCCACATCAAAAACTGATAGAATCTTTTCAGTGGAAATGACATGAAAGAAGAAGCATGACCATCTGCTTTGTCACTATATCCTAAGGACCACAGGGCCTTTCCATCTGACTTTTAGCTGAAGCCTTCTGTAGGTGTCTTCTACCCCACCAGAACACATGCTCCCTGAGGGCAGGCACTGCCCTACATTTCTGTTGGTATCCCCAGTGCTTGGCACATAGTAAGTGTTTAATAAATGACTTATTCATCCAGTTTTATTGAAACTGCTGTAACTATGAAGTATCTTACAGAAGAAGCACGGTGGAAAGTGCTAGATTTGGAGTCAGAGTTTGTTGCTGTTGAGTGATTTCGGTTGTGTCTGAGTCTCCATGACCCCATTTGGGGTTTTCTTGGCAAAGATACTAGAGCGATTTGCCATTTCCTTCTCCTGCTCATTTTACAGGTAAGGACATTGAGGCAAACAGGATTAAGTGATTTACCCAGGATCACACAGCTAATAAGCAGCTGAGGTTGGACTTGTGCTCAGGAAGATGAGGCTTCCTGACTCCAAGCCTGGCATTCTATCTACTGTGCCACCTAGCTGCCTCCTCCCCTTCCTCACCCTCCCACTCCTACCCCTGCCAGTCAGAGGACCTAGGTTCAAATTCTGGTTGTGCCATTTATTTATTACCACTGTGACCACTTAAATTAGTCACTTAACTTCTTGGTGTCTTAGTTCTTCATCTATATTTAAGTCATTGGGCAGTGTAAAAGTCACCCAGACAGCTTGCACGTTTACTTGGGGTGAAACTGCTAAGCAAAAGTTCAGTGTTCTTTATAATTAAGACAGTCTCAGATCCTCTATCCCACAATTTCATCTCTCACTAGAGGGAGCACTGACCTGGGGAGGGGGAGGAGGGGCAGAGATTTGTAGAGCTATTTAATTAAAACTTAGCTATGAGACCCCACCCACTGGCAAACTCTGATGCCTTTTGAACTTCCTATATGTCAATGAGTTCTTAGTCACGGGGTGTTGGCCTAATGAAGTTAGTTCCCCAGAGAAGCTAATATACATGCTAGGATGCTACAAACAGTGTCTTTATTCTTAGCACGTACTTAATAAGTGAATAATACTTAAGTAACAATCAAAGAAAGCCTTGCATAATAGAACATGTGAAATGTCTACCAAGTGGCTTCAGCAGGCTCACTGCTCCCCTAAACCTTGGATTTTACCCCTCCCTAACTCTAGACATAGGATCAGTTAGTGCCCAAGAACTCTGGGACCTCTACAGACTGAGTCCTTCCTCGATCAGGCAAAGGAAGTATAACAAACATACTTCCCTCAGGATACTCAACTCAGGTTTTCCATAGGACTGGTCATCTAGTGCCGAAGCAGAAACCTGAGAGTCACTCATACTCATACGAACATTCACACTCACAGCCCAGGATTTGGAAGATTTCTGGGCTTTTGACCTCAAGTAGCTCCTGGTAACCTATCTGGATCTTTGACCTCAAGTGGCTTCGGGTAAACTGTAGCAACCCGTTGATAAGCAGGTTGAGTAAAATCCGAAGTCGGTTCCAGGAAGGAGCCACACCACTACTGCAGTTCCTCTGTTCCTTTAACACTGACCATCACCACCATTCTCTTGCTGTTACTGCTGTTGCCTCACGTCACTTCCTCTTTCACTCTCCCAGACCAACAAAGTGTTCACTTCCTCCACCTCCAACAAGAAGACATTGGTCTGAACAGAGAAAGATTCCCTACAGCCAGTGTTCACCAGTTAGTGAGTAAGTTTGTACCTTGTATAATATTCAGCTGTGCATGGAGCACTCTCTTTAGTCACCATAGTGCCCCTAAAATAAAGACCACTCCTAAGCAAGATCCTGGGGTACCTGAGAAAATGACTCTGCAACAGGAGTTAGAGCCCTTCCCACTAGGGTTTCCCAAACTCATTGGAACACAAAACTTTCTGAGGCTTGAAATATATAGACAGAACCCAAAATTCCGGTCACTGGAGGGGTCACTTCTAGGAAGACCTATAAGTGAGGAATTCCTGTGGGATCATGTGGGGAAGGGCTAGGGACACTTTAGAGCTACAATTTTGCTTATGTCATTCCATACTTATTATGTCAGAGGGGAAAATGTCACCAGCATCTTTATTTTTTCATGGAGCTTCTCGCTACATTGCATTGAAGACTAGGATCTGTGGAACAGTTAATGAAAAACTGTCTTAATCACATCCCTAGGTTGATGCAGAGGAGGAAGAATGAGCATTATCAAGAGAGCTGAAGGAATGGGTAGTAACAAGGTGACAGAGTTTCATCCCAGGCTCTGGAGGAATGTTCACCTACTTAGGAAGCAAATCAAAGCCCTCTCCAGGAAGGGTAGGACATATCCAGGACCCCCTTCCGTACTCCAACTCCCCCTACTCCTACCACTTCTAAAATGGGCATACTATGTGATTTATCCCAAATAGGACAGGGGAACTGATTAGACATTATTTCCCAAGAACTCCACAGAACCCTGATGTTCCTCCAAGGTGAATTTCCAATGAAAATAAAAATTTCTTTAAAAAATATTTTGCTGATGCTTTTTTTATATAGTCACTTCTCAATGACATCCCCCCCGCAAGTAGAACCCTCTTTTGTAAGAAAGTATAATTAGGTAAATCCAAATCAACATATTGGCCTCTAAAAACATATGCTTCATTCTGAGAACTGTCAGTTCTCTAAAATGACTGTTGGTCATTATACTGATCAGAGTTCTGAAGTTGTCCAATGTTGTTTGCCTTGACATTATTGTGCTCATTGTATAAATGGTTATTCTGGTTCTATTTACTTTTCTCTGCCTTAGTTTCTATAACTCCTCAGCCTCTTCACCAAGCCTTCAGGTGGATGTTCCCCAAGGGTCTGTCCTTGGCCCGCTGAATGGGTGCTGCCCCAGTCAAACTGAGACCTGTTAAAGACCTTAGCTTGAAAAGGCCAAGGTCTCCCACTGCATCCTGGACCATTTCCAGTTGTTCTGATCCATATCTGGCCGCTAGACCCAGATAGCTCCAGAGGAGAAAGTGGGGCTGGTAACTTTGTGTAGCCCTCCCTCACTCAAATCCAATTCATTTGCATGTCATGGCATCACCTCCCTGATGCCACGGTCCCCTTCAAGAATTAAGGACAAACAGCAAGCAACCTTGGCCCTCATCTCTCTCTACAATCTCTTCCTTTGATTTCCCTCCCACAGCTCCAACTGCCCTGTCTACACAGAAGATCCACAATTCTACATTTCTGAGGTTGAATTGTCTTTGGGGTTCTAGAGCCCGCATTTCTAACCTCCCTCAGGACATTTCTACCTGGATGCTTCACCAGCATTTCAAATTCAATATGTTCCACACTGAGCTCACTGTCCTTTCCCCAAACCTGCTCCTGCCTTCAGTATTTCTGTCAGGGACACTTCCATTCAGCCAGTCTTTCGTTTGCTTAACTCCCATATGTAATCAATTCCTGTTAGTTCCACCTCCAGAACATGTCTCTGAACTATCCCTGAAGAAATTAGGGATGTTTATTCTGCAGAAGAAAACATTTAGGGGAACAGAATGGCTATCTTTAGGCATTATAAGGGTTTTAATGTGGAAGGGCTGTCATAATTTTAAATTATTTAAACTACCATAGTACAGACCCTGATTACCACTCACCGAGACTATTGCAGTTGTCTCTCTCCTCCTCTAATATGTCTTTTATATGACTACCAGAATAAATTTTTATATGTATCAATCTGGTCATGTCACTCCTCTGCTCAAATATCTTCAGTGGCTCCCTATTACCTGCTAAGTCCAAACTCTCTTTCTTGGCATTCAAGGCCCCTCAACCACCTTGTACCATCCTACCTCATCAGCTTTATTTTATACCAGTCTCTTCCACGTCCAATCAAACTGGATTACTTTTTGTTACGCCACCATCCCAGTGCATCTTGGCCTTTCCTTATTTAATGCCTTTACTCATATTTTCCCATCTACCTGAAATGCCTTCCTTTTCTCTCCCTTGCAATGGAAAAATAAGGCAGGCCCATGGAATGTGCTTACCTAGGATGCTACAAAAATGTCCAGGCAATGTATACACATATGTATACACACAT
Organism: Vombatus ursinus; assembly: GCF_900497805.2. NCBI lineage: Eukaryota > Metazoa > Chordata > Mammalia > Diprotodontia > Vombatidae > Vombatus > Vombatus ursinus. The sequence goes on along the minus strand of NW_020948840.1, from coordinate 6,422,683 downwards.
ACACACATGTGTATATATATATATGTATGTATTTGTGCATATAATATGCCTTGATCCAAGTCACTGATAAAAAATGTAAAAGAGTATAAAGCCTGGGACAGATCACTGGGGGAGTCCACTGGAGATTTCCATCCATACTGGTTTCCACCCATTATTGACTACCCTTTGATAATCAACATTATTCAACTACTAACAACTATATTATCATCTAATCTTCATCCTTCCATCTCATTCACAAGAAGAGCATGAGAAATTATCAAATGTTATGCAAAAGCTAGGTAAATTATATCCATAATATTCTTCTGATCTACCAGATAATAATTCTATCAGAAAGGGGAAAGGGGAAGGGAACAAACATTTATTAAACATTTACTATACACCAGGTGCTGTGCCAAGTGCTTTACAGATGTTATCTCATTTGACCCTCATAACAGCCCTGGGAAGTTTTGTTGTTGTTCAGTTGTATTCAATGATATCTGACTCTATAACCACATTCAGGTTTTTTTGGCAAAGACACTGGAGTGGTTTGCCATTTCCTTTTCCAGCTCTTTTTACAGATGAGGAAACTGAGGCAAGAAGGTTGCATGACTTGCCCAGGGTCCGACAGCTAGCTAAGTGTCTGAGGACAGATTTGAACTCAGGAAGATGAATCTTCCTAACTCTAGACCTGGCACTCAATCTATTACACTACCTAGCTAACCCTGGGAGGTAGGTATTATTATTATCTTCATTTTACAGTTAAGGAAACTGAGGCAGACAAAGTTTAAGTGACTTGCCTGGGGTCACACAGCTAGGAATTGTCTGAGGCTGGATTTGAACTCAGGTTTATTCTAAATCTAGGCCCAGCATTCTATCCACTGTGTCACCCACCTGCCCCAGCAGCCAATGAGCTTGTTTGTGATGAAGCTATGCTGACTCTTTGTGATCACCATTTCCTTTTCAAGATGTTCTCTAAACATTCTTTTAACAATACATTAAAATTTTTCTAGAAATAAAAGTCCAGTTGTAATTTACAGACTGAGTACTATTCTTTTAAAAAAAAAATCAATATGACATTTTCCTTTCTCCAGCCGGTAATACTTCTGTTCTGCAAGATCTTTCAAAGATCACTAAAGATGACCCAGCAATCATATCTGGCAGTTCTTTCAGTACTCTGGAATGTAATTTGTCTGGGCCTGGTGAATTGAACTCATTGAGGGCAGGTGGAAAACTCCTATCTTTCCTGTCAGCCATTTTTCACTTTCAATTCCCTTTTAGTCATTTTTGTCTTGTACTTTCTAGTCCAAAGATTATTCTTAAAAGAAAAAATAGATATAAAATAAAAGTTGAGTAGTTTTGTCTTTTCTCCATCATCAGTTATTATCTTCCTATACACTGAGAACATCAGTCCTGCCCCTTTAATCCTCCATTGTTCCCCAGTATACCTAAAGAAATTGGGGGAGGGGCTCTTTCTTGAACACTATTCTTATAGGACCATGACACTATTTCATATCCATCCTCTACTATCTGCTCTTGTTTCCATTTTTGATATATATGTTATTTGACTCTAAATTGGTTGGTACATTCACTCTGCATCCCCTTGAGTCTCTTTAGACAATTTGCCTCTTTCCTTCTCATTTTAATTGTTTCTCACTGTATCTTCAGAATTTCATTTTTAGGAGCTTTGTATCCTTCCTGAGCTGACTTCTGTATAATTTTAGTTCATGGGATCATACCTCTCATTCCTCTGAACCCTTTGAAATCTGATCTCCAAAAATAATCTGTAGTGCATGTCAGACTGTTCCTGACTCTAAAGAGTGTTGTGTATGTGTATGTGGGGAAGGTATAGGAAGAAGTCACTTCTTACCTAAATCCCCATCATTTCCACCCCAGCAACCAGTTTCTCTATTGGAGAGAATCAGATCCAGAAAAGAATTTTCCCTCATTGGATCCCCTATCTTTTTGATAGATTAAATTATCATCAAAACAAGACAAGAAATTATTAGTTGCTTTGCACTTGTCAAGAAGGAGAGATAAAGTGCTCTAGCTGATATCTGGAAAATTGAAGTCCCCCATTAATAATGCTGGCATTTATATAGTGCTTTAAGATTTGCAAAGAACCCTAAAAATCATTTTACTTTATTCTCATAACAATCCTTGGAGGTAGGTGCTATTATTATTCCCATTTTACAGAGGATGAAACTGAGGCAAGCAGAGATTAAGTGACTTGCTCAAGGTTACACAGCTAGTAAGTGTCTGAGGCTGACCTCTGGTCTTCCTGCCTTTAGGTCCACCACTCTATTTACTATACCATCTATCTGCCTTTTTAAGTAAGTCAAGTATAAACTGATTAAGGCACTTTTTAACTTCCTTTGTTCTCCTTATTATGGCAATTTGTTTACATCAGTTAACTTTCTATGTAAAATTATTGTAATATGTGTCTGTGTCCTTTATTCCATCTATATCCCATTTTTCATCATCAATAATTTATTTAAATAGGTCAAGATAGAATTGTTTGAATTGTATACCATATCTTCTCATTCCTGTTGTTATTCTTCTAGTGCTATATTAATTTTGACCTTTGCTATAACAAGTTAGTGGTCTGATTGTATACAGACAGATGATTCAGAAATGACTACCACATCAGTAATGAATCATTTCATGCCCATTAAAATATAATCAATTTCATTTTTTGTGATGTTACTTTGGTGCTCACCACATCTGGCTCCTTTTGATTCTTTTCTCAAAGAAAGTATTCAAAATAATATAAGTGTGAAATATCTGTGAAGTCTACAAGTTTTGAGTTTCATTATTTACTCCTGATGCATATTTTCCAATAAATTTCTCACTGTCCTTAACAATTCCCACCTTTTCAATGAAGTCACAGGATACCAATTTATACAGTGATTTCATTTGCAGGAGCTTGTTGAGGGTTTGTGGAACTTCTGTATCTCTTCATTTTCTTATAGAGATTTTGGGACAATAAGCAGCAATTATTTCATGGTGGTCTTTTAGCAAATATTTATGCAATTATTGCAATACAAATGTCTCATGAACGATGTTCCTCATTGCTTTTGGCCACATGATAAAACTAACTCCACCGAACTTATTTGCCTCTCCAAGTAGAATCTGTGATCCATTCTTTCATTTCGTTAAAATGTCCTTCTTCCTACTGATTTAATTGATAAAATTACTCTAATATAGAGCTCCCCGAGATTTTTAACTTAGATTTTAGGGGGTCCATGACTTTGGATGAGAAAAGTTATATCTTTATTTTCAATAATCTATAACTGAATTTTAGCATTTTCTTCAATTATTTAAAAACACAATTATGAGATAGTGTTCCCAGGTTTCTCCAGGCTGCCAAAGGATCTAGTACGCAAAAAAGATTAAAAAGCCTTGCTCTATTAGTTTGTTCACTTGTGGGTCACTGGATAAGGATTGTATATTTAAGGTGATAGAGTTAAAATTCATAAATGGCATAAAACCCCTGATTCTTATTATCTTCTGCCCTTTTCTGCCATTCTAGTCACCAACCCTGCAAAAATGGAAGAGGGGCTCATAGGAATGAGGGCCATTTTGCATTTTTCTATGTTTCCTGGCCAAAAAATTAATCACCGAATGGCCTATCCCTTGGTGATTAACTCCACTCTACTTAGCTATGCTGGTCTTTGGACTAAATTTGTTGCTTGGATTTTGCCAGAAGCTATTCTAACTTTTGAGAACATAGAATCATCTCCATGCTGTGATGAGGTATCAGAGTAGGACTATGTGAAGGGTTGTACAAGAAAAGTTACTAAAGTATTTGATCCTTTACTCAAACATCCTAAATTTATACTGAGTTTATATACTAAGGAGGCTAATGGCAGCAATAAAAGATCCAAATATATAAACATTGTTTCTGATAACAAAAATCTGGAAAGAAAATATACATCCAGTGGAGAATGACTGAACAAATTATGAAATACAAATGCAAAGCATTAATATTCCACCCTAAGCAATGATAAATATGAAGAATTCAGGGAAACATGGAAAGGTTTGTTTGAAGTGATACAGAGTGAAGAAGACAAGAGCCCAAAGAACAACATATACAACATAAAGCTAACATTGAAAAGTAACAAAAACTGATCAAATACAAGAGTCAATGATGACGCCATACTGTCAAAGTTAAAGGATGCTTCTCTACTTTTCTTTAACAATCGCTGTCCTGATTATTTTCCAGAAATGTACTTTAGGTTTTTTTTATTCTTTTTTTCTTCTGATATTAAACACCCCTCACCACAAAGAGTATTTCCATATTCATAACAGAACACAGAAAGAGGATCCTGTATGAAACTATGAATCTCCATTTCAAATCACTTGCTTTAAAAAAAAAGGTATTTAATAGTCAAGATGCTTGAGTAACAGGAGGTACATCTGAGCTCTCATCCACAACTACTTCACAGAGATCTACAATATTCACCATACCAGGTCCTGATCAGAAAACCAAAGGGAAAAAAATCACAGTGAGTCATATTTCCAGCCCAGGTCAACATAGGGAGACAGATACTGCTGATGGAATCTAGCCAGCATTCTAACACAGAGACTGAATAACAGCCTGTCTGCCATAGGGTACCATGGCAAGAAAGGTCCCATACCTGATACAATAGGGTCTGACTTTGTGCAAGGAATAGAAACAGGGGCCAACAAGCAGCTCTGTTCCTAACTGCCAAGTGCTATATCACAGATTTGGTGAGGATGGAGGAGGAGATCTGCATATGTACTGAGTGAGGAGCAAATAAAGAAGCAAGCAGCAGCTCTGGGTCTCTGATCCCAATCCTGTGCCTAACACACAGTTTAAAGTCAGGAATTAAGGCTGGAAGAATAAGCAAATTAAAAAAAAAAACATTCCACCGTAAAGAGCTATTGTAGAGAAAGGGATGCTCAAGACTACCTGAAAGCCATGACCACAAAAAGGAGGCTAGATATCATATTTCAAGAAATCATAAAAGAAAACTGCACAAATCTCTTAGAACCAGAAGGCAACATAGAAATAGGAAGAATCCACTAGTAACCTCATAAGAGAAATGCCAAAATGAAAACTCCCTGGAAATCTAAAATCCAGAGCTTGCAGCTCAAAGAAACAATTCTGCAAGCAATCAGAAAGAAATAATTCTAGTTCAGAGAAGCCACAGTTAGGATTATACAAGATTTAACAGCTACCACCATAAAGATGTGGAGAGCTTGGAAAATAATATTCAAGAAAGCAAAAGATACAGGCTTATAACTAAGAATAACTTACCTAGCAAAACTGGGTATAATCCTGCAGGGGAAAAAATTACTTTTCCTTAAATATAAAACTTCCAAACATTCCTGATGAAAGCTACAAAGAAACCTTCACATACAAACAAAGGAAGCAAAAGAAACATAAAGTAAATATAAGTGAGCAATCACAAGGAAATAAAAGTTTAACTGTTTACATTCTAATATGGGAAGAAGATTCACATATCCTCTCAGAACCCTCTTATATTCAGAAGTCATAGAGGAAGTTTAATAAGACATAGGGTTTGGAAGTATTCTTTTTTAATGTTTTTGATAATCACGAAAGAAAAAAAGGGAAGGGAGGGGAAAAGAGATACATAGTAATAGGGAAGGGAGAAGAAGGATGAAGAAAATTATCTCACATAATTTGAGCACTCAAATAGAAGGTCATACAAACAAAGAAGAAAGAATGGGGGAGGAGGAAGCAACACTTGGACCTCATTTTCGTATCTATTGTTCAAAGGAGGAAAAAATACACACACAAAGTTGGAAGAAAAAATACATTTCACTTAACAGAGAAACAGGAAAAAGAAGAGGAAAGAATAAGAGGGAGGGTAGATTGAAGAAGGGATTAGTCCTAAGCAAAATAAACTCTGAACATGGAGGGAAGATTGCAAAGAAGAGTTTTAAAAATCAAGATAAATATAAGCGTCTGTCTTTGAGCTCTGGGTAAAGGAAAAAGAAGAGGGCCAGGGGGAGCAGAAGCAGATTGCATCAAACCTAGAGCACTGATGCTGAGCATACTTCTTTCTCACTACCTTCTTCTTTATAAAGAAGGGGTGGAAAATTCTAATCAGCAAAATGACCTACCATGATTCCAGAGGATTCATAATGAAACATGCTACCCACCACTTGACAGAGAGGTTATAGACTCATGGTGCATCTGAAACATATTTTTTGGACATGACTAATGTGGGAATTTGTTTTGCTTGAGTAGGCATATTTTTTGCAAGAGTTTTTTTTTTCTTTTTCGATTGTGAGTGGAGGGAGAGAAGGTGGATTTTTGTCAATTAAAAAATAAAATTAATTGAGAGGATGCCCATCAATTGGGGAATGGCTGAGCAAGTTGTGGTATATGAATGTGATGGAATACTACTATGCTATAGGAATTGATGAACAGGCTGACTTCAGAAAAACCTGGAAAGACTTGTATGGTCTGATGCTGACTGAAGTGAGCAGAACCAAGAAAATGTTGTACACAGTAACAGCCATGTTGCATGATGACTAATATTGAAAAACTTGATCCTTCCTAGCAATACAAGGATCTAAGACATCTCCAGAGGCCTTGTGATGGAAAATGCTATCCACACCCAAAGAAAGAACTATGGAAGCCGAATTGCTAATTTTTTTCTCTTCTGTTGAGTTTTGTTTCGTCTTTCTGATGGTTCCTTCTATTGGTTTTAATTTCTACCTACAACATCACTAATGTGAAAATATGTTTAATATGAATGTAAATGTATAGCCTATATCAGATTATACGTTGTCTTGGGGAGGGTGGTGGGGAGGAAGGGGGAGAAAAATTTTGAACTCAAAAGCCTATGGAAGTGATTATTGATAAATCAAAATAAATTAATAAAAAATAAAGTAAAAAACAAAAAACAAAAAAAATAAATTAAATTAAATTAAGTTTTTTAAAAAGATGATATAGGTTGAATTCAACTAAGACTAGAAGGGAAACATTTAAGTGGGGGAAAAATCTTTGCACTATTTCTTTGATAAAGATCTTATTTCAAAAATATATAAGGAACTGTTTTAAATTGAAAAGAACAAGAGACATTCCACAATTAATAAATGGTGAAAAGAATATTAACAAGCAGTTTTCAAAGGAAGAAATCCATGTTATCAAAAGCCATTTGAAAAAATGTTCCAAATCATTAATAATTAGAGAAATGAAAATTAGTGCAACTTTGAGGTTCTACCTAAAAAGTTAATAAATATTGGAAGGGCACTGGGAAAAACAGGCACATTAGTATACTGTATTAATTGATCGAGTCATTCTGGAAAGCAATTTAGAACCATGCACTCAAAATTTACTAAACTGTGCATGTGTCTTGACACAATATTACTACAATGAGGCCTGTAACCAAAGAGATAAAAGAAAGAAAAGAATGTACACATGCAAAAAAATATTTATAGCACCTCTTTTTAGAGTGGCAAAGAACTGGAAACTTAGGTGGAGGGTAATCAGTTGGGCAATGACTGAATAAACTGTGTTATATGAACGTAAGGGAATATCACTGATGAAGAAATTATGAAAGGGGTGGTTTCAGAATAACCTCGGAAGATTTGAATAAACTAATGAAGAGAAAAGTGAGCAGAACAAGGAGAACTATAACAACATTGTAAAGACAAACAACTTTGAAAGACTTAAAACTCTGATCAACAAAAATGACCAACTATGATTCCAGAAGACTGATGAAGACTGCTACCCACCTCCTGACAGAGAGGTGATAGACTCAAGATGAAAATGAGACATACATTTTTACATGGCCAATGTGGGATTTTGTTTTATTTGACTATGTATATTTATTACAATATTTTTGTTCTTCTTGTGGTAAGTGGGGAAAAAAATAAATGCTTTTTATTTAAAAAACTGTTCTTTAAAAAGCTACACATTCACTTTTGTCCTTTGTTCTTTTTTTGGCTAAGCAACGGTGTTAAGCGACTTATCCAGGGTCACACAGCTAGTAAGTATCAAGTGTCTGAGGCCAGATTTGAACTCAGATCCTCCTGACTCCAGAGCTGGTATTCTATCCACTGCTCCACCTAGCTGTCCCCCCCACTTTCACTTTTAAAACTCCTGCTTGTCTATGCTTCTTTTTGAACTTCTCTTCTTACATGCATTTTAAAAATGTTTCAATGGCCCCCTTTTTTTGGCCTTGCTATTGCTAATAATAAATTAATCTCTCTGCATTCCTCACTGCCCCCCATCCCCCACCCTCATTAACTAAGAGAAAGAAAGGAGGAAAAAACTCTTGCAGCAAATAAACATAGTGAAACAAAATGAATCCATACTGTGATCATGTTCAAAAATGTATGTCTCCTTTACCTTGTAAGCATCACATCTTTGTCAGGGAGTGAGTAACATCTTCATCATAAATCTTCTAGAGACATAGTCTTTGCATTGATCAGAGTTAATAAGTCTTTCAAAGTTGCTTTTCTTTACAGTGTTGCTGTTCTTGTATAAATTCTTCTCCTGGTTTTGCTAACTTTATTCTACCAGGATTATTTGAAATAGTCACTTTTGTCTTTTCTTAATGGATCAATAAGTCAAGTTCAATGAGTCATTAAATTCATACACCACAATTTGTTCAGTCATTCCTCAGTTGTCTAAGATGCAATTTGAAGTAGCACCTTAGATTCTGAGCTTTCCCTTCCCTTCCTTTCCCTACTCATTACCTAGCACATAGTAAGAACTTAATAAATGCTTGTTGACTTAATATTATGGGTGAGTTCTGGATTTTGTCTATGACATGCCTGGGACTTTTCCTTTTGGGGGTTCCTTTCAGGACATGATTGATAGATTCTTTCTGTTTTTGTTCTGTCCCCTAGTTCTAATATAGATCTATGCAGTTTTTATTTCTGTTTTCTTGAAATAGAGTGTCCAGGTTTTGTTTTGTTTTGTTTTTTTAACCATGATTTTCAGGGAGTCCAATGAATCTTAAATTATCTCTCCTTGATCTGTTTTCTAGTTCAATTGTTTTTTATATCATTCATATTACATTTTCTTCTATTTTTTCTGTCTTTTAATCTTGTTCTAATTTTTTTCACTGTCTCTTAAAGTTATTTTTTCCTGCTTAGTCTAGTCTAGTTTTCAGGGAGTCATTACTTGGGCAATTTTTATCATTTTTTTTGTAAGTTATTTATTCTTTTTCCAAATATTTTCTTAGAAGCTCTTATTTCGTTTTTTAACCTTTTGCTTAACTTCTTCTAGGTCGTCATGTAGTCTTTTTAGAAAGTCCTTTTTAAAAAAAAATTCACTGGAGTTATTACAGAGTTACTTTCTTCTTCTTTAGGGGGATCTTTTTATACTGGTTGACATTTTCTTTCTTTCTTTCTTTATCTAGGTGTGGTTCCTGAACTGAGACTTTGCACTAGGACCAGGCTCTATTCCCTGCTGCTCTCTTGGATGGCATGTGAGTCCTGCTTGCTCTCTCCCTAGATCACCTGAATTCCTGCTGATTTCCACTGCCAGGAGTTAGGTCCCGCTGGATTTTTAAGATTCAGATGGATGGATATTCATGGCTCTTTCTGACTTCTTAGGGCCAGTTAATAGAGACCTCAGAGCCCTCGGGCCTGTATTGTCCCACTATAAGCACTGACCGATGCCACTCCTGGGCACTTCCATGATCTCTACCCTGGCATTTTCAAAACACTGTAGTGCTTTCTCAGGGAAGCCCTGTGCTCCTGTTGCCTCCAAACACAGAGCCTAGTCTCTAGTTGATCTGAGAGGCTACTGTGGTGGGCTCCTTTTCCTATCGTCCTCAGGTTTCTGGCTGACTTCTTCTGCTTGTATGGATGAAGTCATATACTGTAGTTTTCCATTCGTTTTTTTTTTTTATCATTATTTGATCTGGAGTGAAATTCAGAGTTTTAATGGAATAGGAATCTGGGAGCTGGGCAATCTCACTGTCTGTGGGAGTTCAGGCAGCCATCTTGGCCAGAAGTTTAAGGGATTATACTTTGTTTTTGGTTTTTTTGTTTTGTTTTGTTTTAGGCAATTGGGGTTAAGTGACTTGCCCAGGGTCACACAGCTAGTGTCAAGTGTTTGGTCTGAGGCCGGATTTGAACTCAGGCCCTCCTGACTTCAGGGCCAGTGCTCTATCCACTGTGCCACCTAGCTGCTCCCTGGGATTATACTTTGTATAGTGGTTTGTTTGGGTTTTTGTTAAAAAGTGTCTTTTATGTAAAAACAAAATGCATAAATACATTTATTGATTTTTTTTAGAAGATTCAACATGTACCATTCACTGCTTCTAATTAGAGCTTCCAAAGTGTGCAATGGACAGTGTCCAGCATTTATAATAAGCAGTATTGTGTATAAGGTATACAGGTTGTGGAAACTCATAACTGACATATTCCATTCCTCCAGATTATTGATCTATATGAAACACTAAAGAACCCACAAAGTCCCTTTCATTCTTGAGTCTGTATATCCCAGTTTAGCTTCACCTACAACTTAAAATCCAGTGAGCATAGCATTTTCAAACCTAGGGTGAGACTCTGGCCACATTTTGCAACCTGGTGGGAAAACACCAATAACGTTTTTGCATTAACACTCACCAAGTCTCTTCCAGCAAGAGTTGAGCCAAAATTTTGAGACATTGATCACATCCTTCCTTTATAGGATTTAGAGCTGGAAGGGCCTAAGAGACTATTCTAAACCCCTCATTTAAAAGAAGTTGCTCAGACTGACCTCATGCATATATAAAAAGGTGACATCAGGGTTTTATGAATACTAAGACAATCTTGGGAGGACAACAGTAGGCATGGGTGAGTAGCATCATGCATGTATGTATGTATACCAGGTTCAAGGCTTTTTTTCCCACCTTCCAGCTGGAGGAGCGGCCTCTCTGAGTCAGTGCCAAGGCTCAGCAGAGATCACAGTTGGCCCCACTCTCCCAAGCCCAAGCCCTGGGAAATCACCCTAGAGACAGATTTGCAACCAGTTGCTGTTAATGTAGGAGGACAAAGGTTCTTTTTTCCCAGGAGCCTTTATAATAGGAAGTTCCAGCAGAGGGCATACACCACACACAGGGCCAAAGAGTTCCTCTCTGAATACAGTGTCGCAGCCTTACACTGTGTGAAGCCATGCTATGAAAAGTGCCTTGCCCCTGTATTATTCCAGCCACAGATCTCCTTCCTTCTAGCGCAGGGATTCTTAACCTGTGTCTGTGAACTTTTATTTTTATAATTGTATTTCAATATAATTGGTGTCCTTTGTGAGCCTATGGATTTTATTTTATGCATGTAAAGGGGTCCATGACACAAAAAAAATTAAGACTGCCTGTTCTAGAACATCCTGGTCTCCATCTCACAGATGGGGGAAAACCATGACATTTTCCATGAGCTGTTAGGCTATTCCAGCCTAACTGTATCCCTACCCAAGGAAGCTGGATTCTTTGCAAGGTCTGTCTGGAGGCGGTGGCATTTGAGACAGGATTTTTAAATTGTTTGTATGTGACCATTGATAGCTTCAGAGAGACTTTGATTTTTTTTTTCACTGGTCACGTGCTTTTCCTGTAAACAAGAAAGAAAAGAAACCTTAATGTTGTTTTTGAACGGATGTCATGGAAGAGGGGTTGCACAAACAAATGTGATGTCATAGGAGAGGGATTCCACAAATAATTGCTTTCTGTGATCAGTCTTTTTTATTGAGAAAACTTTTTGTTTTAGGAGGATTTCATGTCTATACACAAGGAAGTCTTGCATTTAAAAACTAGTCAATTTCCTTCCTCTTGGCTGTTCTAGGTCCCCTTAAACTCCTTTCTCTCTCCTCTAGTCAGAGATGCCCCAACCTTAGCTGAAGGACAGTCAGCACCATCGCCACTCCGACCCCTAGCTTGAGTTCAAAAGGTGCTTCAAAACCACTGAGATCACAGATATTTCTAGGGCTCATCTCAGTCCTCACCCCATACATCATTCTAAGTCATAGTTTCAGGGCAGAGTCTAACCTGCAATGGGAAAGAAACACGCCCTAGGCCTTTGGTCTCACAGTCTTGGCCTGTTTCCTTCCAACATTCTTGGGTAGGCTGGAAGGTATAAACTTTGGCTCTTAGAGCAAATCCTAGGCTCATGGGAACTCCCTTGCTCCCTGCAGAAGTGCCCTAAAACTATGGGGCAGCTAGGTGGCGCAGGGGAGAGACCACTAGACCTAAAGTCAGGAGGACCTGAGTTCAAATCCAGCCTCAGACACATAATACTTCCTAGCTGTGTGACTCTGGGCAAATCACTTAACCTCAGTTGCCTCACTTAAAAATAATAATAATAATAATAATAACAGAAGTGCCCTAAAACTGATTCTAGAGAAAAGTAAGGCACTATGTGTCATTTGAGGCCACCAGCTGAACCCCCAGATCCCATCCTTAGCTCTTCTTCTCAGCCAGGGACTAGCAGCCCAAATATGAGAAGAAAAAGAGGCAAGAGACCTAGCAAACCTCATCTTTCTCACGGGGAAGTAAAGGCCCCATGAACGTAGGGTTAGAAGGAACCTCAAGGCCATCTAGTTCTATCCCGTTTTATAGATGAGGCAGATGAGGAAGGTGAGGAAGCTTAAGGGTTAGGAGGTTAAGTTACTTGTCCAATGTCACACACCTAGTTCAATTTAAATTTGTACCCAAGTAGTCTGCCTCCACAGGCATGCTATCCAGGCAGCTAGGTGATACAGTGATTAGAGCACTGGGCCTGGAGTCAGGAAGACCTGAGTTCAAATCCAGCCTCAGACACTTACTAGCCATGTGCCCCCCAAGCGAGTCACTTAACCTCTGTCTGCCTCAGTTTTCCTATCTGTAAAGTGGGGATAATAATAGTACCTAATTTCCAGGGTTGTTGTAAAGATCAAATGAGATAATAATTGTAAATAGCACAGTGCCTGGTAAATATTGAGCTCTATATAAATATTAGCTGTTATTATTACTATGCCACAGACATCTGCCAACAAATGGCAGAGAAAACACATTGGGTTTACAGATAGAAAGCTGAGAGGTTGTGCCTTGCCCCCATCTTTCACCTCCATCCCTCCTAACTCTATTCCTTTCAATTACATTCATCTTTGCCTACATTTCTACCAAGGCTCTTTCTCTATGATTATTCAGCATGATCATCTTGGCCATGGCATGTAGAATAGCTGTTTTTCTGAATGGATTGAAAGGACTATTAGTAGGGCTATATATTTTAGGCTTAGAAATTATATTGGAAGTTCAATGTGGGCCCCGCAAGCAAAGACGGGGCCCCCACAAACCCAGAGCAGGCCTCAGGAGACTAAATCATGGGGAGCTATGGCAGATTCCAGACTTCTCAACTCACAAATACCAAAGACAACTTCGAAGGTCAGTGGGAAAAGTTTGTTGGACCTGGGTGAGAAAGGAGCGTGGTCCAGTCCTTGCCCTACTGCAGCCCTGGGGCAGCAGCCATAGACATCATCTTTCAAGAAATTATCAAGGAAAACTGCTCTGGTATTCTAGAACCAGAGGGTAAAATAGAAATTGAAAGCATCCATCAACCACCTCCTGAAAGAGATCCCCAAAGGAAAACTCCTAGGAATATTATAGCCAAATTCCAGAGTTTCCAGGTCAAGGAGAAAATATTGCAAGCAGGCAGAAAGAAACAATTCAAGTATTGTGGAAACACAATCAGGATAACACAAGATTTAGCAACTTCTACATTAAGGGATTGGAGGGCTTGGAATATAATATTCTGGAGGCCAAAGGAGCTGGGTATAATCCTTCAGGGGAAAAAATGGGCATTCAATGAAATAGAGGACTTTCAAGCATTCTTGATGAAAAGACCAGAGCTGAATAGAAAATTTGACTTTCAAATACAAGGCTCAAGAGAAGAATGAAAAGGTAAACAGGAAAGAGAAATTATAAGGGACTTATTAAAGTTGAACTGTTTACGTTCCTACATGGAAAGATGATATTTGTAACTCATGATAACTTTCTCAGCATTAGCGTAGTTGGAGGGAATATATATATGTGTGTGTGTGTGTGTGTACATATATATATATATATATTATATATGTACTGGGAGGAGGAGAAAGAGAGAGGTAGAATGGGGTAAATTATCTCACACAAAAGATGCAAGAAAAAGCTTTTACAGTGGAAGGAAAGAGGGGGAGGTGAGAGAGAATGAGTGAATCTTCCTTTCATTGGATTTGGCTTAAGGAGGGAATAACATACACACTCAATTGGGTATGGAAATCTATCTTACCCTACAGAAAAATCAAGTGGAAGGGAATAAGAGAGGAGAGGATGATAGAAGGGAGGGGAGACTGGGGAAGGGGGTAATCAGAAGCAAACACTTTTGAGGAGGGACAGGGTTAAAGGAGAGAATAGAAAAAAACAGGGGGTGGGACAGAATGGAGGGAAATATAATTAAACTTTCACAACATAACTATTATGGAAGTGTTTTGCATGACTACACATGTATAACCGATATCAAATTGCTTGCCTTCTCAGTGAGGGTGGGTGGGGAAGGAGGAAGGGAGAGAATTTGGAACTCAGTTTTAAAAACGAATGTTAAAAATTGTCTTTACATGCAACTGGGAAATATGATATACAGGTGAAGGGGTGTAGAAATCTATCCTGCTCTATAGGAAAATAGAAAGGGAAGGGGATAAGAGAAGGGTCGGGGAGTGAAAGACAGGAGGGCAGATTGGGGGAAGGGGTATTCAGAATGCATGCTGTCTTGAGGTAGGAGGAGGGGAGAGATGGGGAGAAAATTTGGAACTCAAAATCCTGTGGAAATGAATGTTGAAAACTAAAAATAAATTAATTAATTTTTAAAAAAAGAAATTATCTTGGAGATAATTCTGCCCAACTCTCTCATCCTACAGAGGGGCGAAAGAAGAGACTTGCCCAAAGTCACACAGATATTAGGTAGCAGAGGTCCTCTGACTCTCAGTCCAGTTCTATTACACACCACACTTGCCTCTCCTACTAAAATAAGCTCAATTGCTTCTTCATTCCTAATGTTTCTCTGTATTTTTTCCCATTTTCTTCTCCTTCATTTCTACAGCCATCGATACTCACTGCACCTACCTCTTCAGTGCCTCACATAGTACTATTTGCTGAATTGGATTAGCTCCCAGAAGTCTGACTTCAGCCCCAACTGCTCTTTCCAGGGTGATTTCATTATTGCCCTTCCTCAGTCATGATCCTCCCTGATGCTTCTACAGTTTTTGATCCCATTTACCATGTTCTTTTTCTAGATACTCTTTCCTTCCCTTGGCCACTGTGATGCTCCTCTCATGGTTTTGTGAATACTACTTTGTGTAACTTTCTTTGGTTCTTCTTCCTAATCCCTAAATGTACATGTTCTACAGGGCTCTGTCCTTGGTCCTTTTCTCTTTTCATTCTATTGGTAATTTCATTCTCATGACTTTGGAAAATTTCTATTTCCAGCCCTGACCTTGAAGCTACATCACCAATACCTAAGCAAGAGTCCCCTGTAACATTTTTGACAAGTGCCCATCCTATACTCCCAGCTTGAAGGCCTCTAGTGATAGAGAAGTAAAAATAGCTTCCATTTTCACTTTTAGTAGCTCTTTTTTTTAATCAACAAACTTAATTCTGCCTCTCTGCAGTTTCTTTATACCCCTTGCTCCTAATTCTGCCTTCTGGGATTAAGCAGTAGATGTCTCATAGGTAGTAAAGTGGTGAAGTGGATAGGACTTGGAGTCAGGAAGACCTGAGTTTGAATTCTGCCTCAGACATTCCTAAGCTTTGTAACCCTGGGATAATCATTTAACCTTTCTGTGCCTCACATTCCTTTTCTGTAAAATGGGGGGAAATAATTGTACCTACTTCATGAAGTTATTGTGAGGATCAAATGATTTAATACCCGCAAAATGCTTTGTAAACCTTAATGTGCTATATAAATGCTAATTATTATTAAGATGACTATGAATTCCTCTTCTAAATGATAGCTCTTCAAATATTTAAAAATGGTTCTCAGTCTTTTCTTCTCCATGTGAAATATGTCCAATTCCTCCAAATGGTCTGTGATTCTCTAGCATAGTTTTTAGTATGCTAACCATACTGGGTTGTTGTTCAGTCATTTCAGTCATATCCTACTCTTTGTGATCCCATTTGGGAATTTCTTGGCAGAGATACTGGGGTAGTTTGGCATTTTCTTCTCCAGCTCATTTTACACATGAAGAAGCTGAGGCAAACAGTGTTAAGTGACTTGCCCAGGGCCGTACAGTTAGTAAGGGTCTGAGACCAGATTTGAACTCAGGTCTTCCTGAGTTCCAGGCCTGGCACTCTATCTGCTTCATCACCTAGTTGGGTTTGTCAGTATTCATTTTAATGTAGCTCAGATCCAGCCTCCCGACACTTACCAGCTGTGTGAACTTGGGCAAGTCACTTAACTGTTTGCTTCAGTTTCTTCATCTGTAAAATGAACTGGAGAAGGAAGTGGCAAACTACTCCAATATCTTTGCCAAGAAAACCCAAACCACTCAACAACAACAAAAGGGAAAGCAAAGATTTTGATTCTTCCCCCTCCCTTTTTCATTTAAATAACCGGGAAAAATAAAGTGTTTGCCAGAAGGAATATTCATGGTGCTGGGTATGGCTGGTAAAGGTTTGGGAGAGAATGAACTAAAGGGAGGAGGGAAGAACCAGAATACAAGTCTGTTAACAGCCAAAGTAGAGAAAGGTTCCTGAAAGTTTTGTTCTTGTTTTTTGCCTTCATCACGCACTGGGGAGATGGCTTCTAAGGGAGAGAGGATTCTTTAGAGAATTCTATATAGAATTACCTCCTGGCTCATCTAAGAACCTAGGTCCTGAGCAGCAGGGAGCCAAAACAGGGCTGATGATGGAAGAATGCCTATGCCAGTGTCTTTCATATTCAGGACTGTGACATTAGAGATGTATAAAAATTCTGGGGATTCATTCATTCTATGGTTTTTATTTGGTCCCCCTCCTTTTAATAAAACTTTCTTTAACATGGTGTAGTGCCTGTTTTTAGGCAGAGGGAAAGGGACAATTCATAAATTTTCCCAGATTTCCTGGGTGGGGGAATTATAAGTCAAAGTATAAAGTGTACATATAAAGAAATCTGAGAGTCTGACATAAGGGTTTTTCACATGTGTCTCCCAGAAGTGAACATAGTGCTCCAAAAGGCAGAGAAAAGTATTGCATTCTTGGTTCTAGAAACTAGGCCTTTCTTAATGCAGACCAAGATCATACTAGCTTATTTGGCTACAGGAAGACTTGTACCTCTGGTGTGAAGGCTGCTGAGCCCTTTTCAGGGCTACTTTCCACTTTTCATGTCCATCTGTTCCACCTAACTCTCACCTATGGCTCCAAGAAGCTGTTGCATGTGCAGCGGCCACACCCTGGTAAACCATTTCCATAGACCAGCTAAACCAGGTTGAGGGTAACCAAGGGGTCTCAAACCCACTGGTGAATTAAGGGGGTGTCTACCACCCAGAATGTGAAGACCTCCCATGGTGGAATGGATGGATGAGAACAATCTGTTCCAATGACCACGAAGGCAGCTGAAGCAGATGCTGTGGAATGCTTAGAGCTTGGTTAGACATCAAAGGTGCCAAGGTCATCCACTGCATCTTGAACCATCACCAGTTGTCTTGATTCTGTCTTTCCACTGCACTGTGATGACTCTGGAGGCCAGAATGAGGCCTATGACTTCACGTAACTCTGCCTCACTTAAATCCAATTTACGCATGAATCAAAAGACATCACCCATACCATTTTACCAATTTCAAAGTCCTATGGCGACAGGCAAGCAGCAGGTGCAGATACACTGGGAGCTGTAGTTACAACTTGGCGCACAGGTGGCCCAGGCCATAGGGTCACCTTCTCACTGGAAGCAGCTGTGAGATTTGGCAGCCCCCTGGGTGTCTGAGCAGCCTTTTAAGGAACACACTGCTCACCTCCTGGTGTGAGGAAAGGGTTAGAAAAAGTGCCCTAAAAATTGTCTCCTTACCCAACCCTGACCTAATAACCATGGCAGGTGGGGAATCCCATTCTGCATCAAAACACAAAAAAATGTAAAAAAAAAAAAGCTGCAAAGACAATTAATACAAGTGCACAAATTTAGAGAATCTACCTCAAATGTTCACATGGACTATTTGTGCCTGACCTGTGGTAGAACATTCTGAGCATGTATTGGTCTGATCAGCCACAGTCTGACACACTGAAACTTGACTCTAGCATAGTGATATCATTGTGGTCCTCTTTGAGAATGAAGGACAACAAGGTGGCGAAGTGGATAGAGCTCTAGCCTTGGAGTCAGGACGATCTGAGTTCAAATCTGACCTCAGACACATAACACTCACTAGCTGTGTGACTGGGCAAGTCACTTAACCCCAATTGCCTCACCAAAAAAAAAAAAAAAAAAAAAAGGAAGAGAGAATGAAGGACAACAACCAGTCTCCTATTAAACTTTCAGGCACAAACCTCTCCCCTCCCATTCCTGTCCCTCTAATAATTGTTACTTGAAGTACCTATTATCTAATCATGTCTCCCTCATCCGGTACTTGTGGAATACCCAAAGTCCAACAGGCTTTTCATTTATCACTATTACAAAAGGACAGAATCAGAGAAATGTATGACTGGTCACTCTGAGATAAGCAGTCTGAAAGAGGATGAGAAGGCTGCAGTGATTCTTTTAGACAATTTATAGATTTCCATTTTACCATGTTACACACAATTTCTAAGAATCTGCTTTAGATTATACAGGTGGTACAGTGGATAGAGTGCTGGACTTGGAGTCAGGAACACCCGAGTTTAAATTCAACCTCAGATACTTACTGTGTGACCCTGTGCAAGTCATTTGACTTCTGTCTCAATTTCCTGAATTGTAAAATGGGATAATAATAATAGCACCTACTTTACAGATTTCTTATGAAGATAAAATGAGATACTTGTAAAGTGCTTTGCAAAACTTAAAGTGCTATGTAAATGCTAGCTATTATTATTATTACTAGATCCTATTGCTAACAAGCCTTGAGAGCCAGTCTGTGTGGTGAAGAGGAAAGACTGCTGAATTTAGAGTCAGAGTACCTAGGTTGGAAGGCTCTGTCACTTACCATTAATACAACTTTGGGCAGGTCATACAGTCTTTCTGAGTCTCAGTTTCTTCATCTGTAAAATAAGAAAGGTTGTACTAGATAACCTGTGTGATACCTTTTAACTCTCAATCTGTGGTCTTCCTTCTGTTTCACTCTTGTCCTTACCTTCAATCTTGCTTCTTATCCTTTCACTTCCCTTATGACTTCATAAGTAATGTTATTACCTGCTAAAACTCATAAAGAAATCTGGGGGGGGGGGGTAGTTTCCAAATTGAATGTTGATCTTCCTTGTAATACCATTTACACCATAATCCAGGTCAGATTTGTTCCTCATTTCCATGGATAATCAAGAAAAAGTTGGTAGAGTCTTTTTAAAGTCACAGGACTAGAAGGGATCTTCTAGATCAAAGTGCAACCTACTCATTTTACAGAAGTGGAAAAGGAGGCCAAGAAAGGGAAGGGACTTAATCTAATTTTGTGCCTGTTTACATTTAGCAACTTAGGTTGTAAAAATGATAGCAATTGACTCCTAAATGAAGTTTAAAAGCAGATGCAGGAGACAATATTATATCCCTCCAAGTATAGTGTCCTTTGTGGTCACATGGCAGACAGACAGACAATGGCTTTTAAGGGGTGAGAAGATAACTATGTCTAAGCCTGGCAGAGTAGAAGTCAATTTCAGTTATGAGAAGAACATTCAGTTCGTCTTTAAATGTACCTTACCCATCTCATCTATCAAACCTGCAACCTAAATTAGCAAAATTTGAGAATTAATAGAATGAACCCAAGTACCTTATAGAAACCCTAAGTTACCACTATATCTGTGTAGCTCAGTGTGCCTTTCTACCTTAGATATGGGGTGAGGGAAATGAGGGAGATAAGTTGGAAAATAGAGTTATGTGTCCTCACAATGTGCGTACTCCAACAAAGCAGATTGCAACTTATCTACATCCTCTCGTCTCACACAATTATTGTCCATGTCCTCCAATAAATGCTTCATACATGTCTACCCAGCATTCTAGGGCTACCTCTTACTAGCTTACTGCTCAGTCAGGAAGACCGAGTTTAAATCCTGCTTCAGATACTTCCTAGCTGTGTACCCCTGGGTAAGTTACTAAAGCTCATTCTGCTCTTATGTTCCTAGAATCCCTTTTAACTCTACGACTTGTTCTAAGCTCCCACCCACACTGATACTTCATGATTCTGTTTCCCTTACAGCTGTTGGCACAAAAGAAGATTACCAGTTAAGGTCAGTTAGGTGATGCAATGGATAGAGAACTGGACTATTGGTCAGGAAAACCTGAGTTCAAATCCAACTTCAGATACTTAATAGCTGTGACCCTGGGCAAGTCATTTAACCTCTGTCTGCATCAGTTTCCTCATTTGTAAAATGGGGATAATAATAACACTTACCTCTTAGGTTTGTTGTGAGGATCAAATGAGATATTTGTAAAGCATTTAGAACAATGCTTGGCATATAATGGTGCAACTACATGGCGAATAGAGTGGTGGGCCCAAAGTCTGGAAGACTTATCTTCCTGAGTTTGAATCTGGCATCAGATATTTACTGGCTGTGTGCCCCTAAGCAAGTCACTTAATCCTGTTTGCCTCCATTTCCTCATCTGTAAAATGAACTGGAGAAGGAAAGGGTAAACCACTCTAGTATCTTTGCCAAGAAAACCCCAGAGGCAAAATAATAAAAATGAAAATTCTGCCCAAACTAATTTATTCATTCAATGTCATCCCAGTCATACCACCAAAAAGTTATTTCATAGAGCTAGAAAAATAACAACAAAATTCATCTGAAAGAAGGAAAGGTCAAGAATATCAAGAAAATTAAGGGAATGCCCATCAGTTGGGGAGTGATGGAACAAATTGTGGTATATGAATATAATGGAATAGTATTGTGCTATAAGAAATGATGAGCAGACAGATTTCAGAAAAACCTGAAAAGACTTAAATGAACTGATGCTGAGTGAATTAAGCAGATCCAGGAAAACACTGTACATAGTCACAGCACCATTATGCGATGACTAATTTTCACAGATTTGGTTTTTCTCAGCAGTGCAAGGATCTAAGACAACTCCAAAAGACTCATGACGGAAAATGCTATCCACTTCCAGAGAAAGAACGATGGAGTCTGAATGCAGATTGAAGTATATTATTTTCACCTTTTTTTTTTTTTTGTGGCTTTTCCTTTTTGTTCTGTTTCTTGTTTCACAACATGACTAATGTGGAGATATGGTTCCATCATTGCATATGTATAACCTACATCAGATTGCTTGCTGTGTGGGAAGAAGGGAAGGAAGAGAGGGGAGAGAAAAATTTGGAACTCAAAATCTTATAAAAATGAATGTTGAAAATTATCTTTAACATGTAATTGGAAAAAATAAAATACTATTTACAAAAAAACAAACAATAAAAAAACCCAAACAAGGTCACAAAGAGTTGAACATGACTAAACAACAATAAGTGACATATAGTAGGTGCTGAATAAATAATTGTTTCTTTCTAATCAAATTCTATTTGTGATAGCCCCTGCACCAAGCACTCCATAGGTACTTTCTAAATGTTTACAAAACTGGTTCAGAGCAAAACTGTTTGCTGACATGGGGGTAATTGTTCTTGGTTGGTTGTTTTCCAAAATAGTAAAAAATTTCTCAGGAAAGAATTCAGAAATTGAAACACTCCTCTGGTTACCTTGTTTTGTGAACCTGTGCCAAAAGTATACGAGAATCAAGTTCTCTTGTGAGATTTCCAGTCCTTCCTGCTTTTTTGTTTACAGGTTCAATCCTGTTGTAATGAACCCCAAGGGATGGTTAAAAACCTTTCCTCCTGAAACTCTGGAGTTATAGAATATGGCTTGAAATTTGTGGGCTATTAGTTGGGGTTTGAAAACTTCTGTTATAGAGATGGTGTTATTCTTTTTTTTGTAGCGGGATTTGACTACCCAATTCTTATGTTCTAAAGGAAGATTCAGGCAGGCTAATGGGATTAAATAAGGAAAAATGGCTGACCTAACACAGCAACACAACAAAGGAGTGAATTTCTTCATTATTGTGGTTTATTTATATGTGTAAAGTTCTATATGTTTCAACCTGAAATCATGAACTTGCTGTTAAGGTGTTGCCCACATTCCCATCTGATACTTACACAACGTCAGCAAAATGCTGCTCTACTGGAGACTTCACCTCTGAGTTGTGGCTAGAATGATTTGGGGCTGAGGAGACCAGGAAGGACTCCATACTTGAGAATATAGGTAATGACTGTTTATTTTTGCTTTGCATTCGATGATCCTATAAAGCCTAGGAGACCCCAGATGCATGGCTAAGGCTCAGGGAGCACTAGTATTCTGGCTTCATATCCTTCTCTCCTAGGGCTTTATAATTTGTGTGTATGAAGTCACCTTGGGAGCCCGTAGGACAGAGGACCCAGGAACTCTTCAAAGATAATCATTGACTTAGATAATTGAGTTACAGCTGAAAGAGATTTCAGAGGTTATCTTGCCTAAATACCTTATTTTATAGATGAGGAAACTCTGGCTGAGGAAGCTAATTGACTTGACCAAAACCACAGAGATAGTAAGTGGCAGAGCTGGATCCCAAAATCTGCAATCTTTCAGCTCCACGACTTCATGCAATTTCTAGGAATACCCTATGAATTCCATTCCTCAAAAGGTTTAAGTGCTCTGGCAACAATTAGTGAAGTATCTTCTTATTTAGATGTTGGGGTGGGGAACTTCTTCCCTGGACTTTTGCCTGGTTGTTTTCCCCAGGGTGATGGTGTTCTGAACTTCAAGTTGGGATGACAAGAATTCTGTTTTCCAAACTATTGTTCAGAAATTGTCTTTTCCCCCAGTGAATTTTCAAGTCCCAACCTATTCCTCAGCTGGCCCCATATATGTTTATTGAGAGTTTGACACACTGGACCATTTCCACTGCACTCCACTTCCATTGTTCAGGAGAATAGCTCATACCCTGGGTCCTTTTGGGCTTAGCTTGTCCTTCCTTAAATGTTATATTCTTCAGGAGAAGGTAGGCTCCTTTACGCTAGGAGCTAGAAGAACGTAA
The DNA here is from genome assembly GCF_900497805.2 of Vombatus ursinus. Classification (NCBI taxonomy): domain Eukaryota; kingdom Metazoa; phylum Chordata; class Mammalia; order Diprotodontia; family Vombatidae; genus Vombatus; species Vombatus ursinus. The sequence continues at coordinate 6,399,574 of NW_020948840.1, read as the reverse complement.
ATGAAAAAGCTTATTAAAATGAAGACAAATTGACTAGGTTACTGGAAAAACAACAAAGGTCTCAGAGAACCAATAATGAAACATAACCTTCCCCCTCAAAGCAGAGGTAGGGGACTAATAGGAGAGAGTATTGTACATACATTGTCAAATGTGGTCACTGTATCAGGTGCTTTTGCCACAAGAGAGAATTCAATGAGGAGACATAAAACATGAGTAATTTTTTTTCTTTAAATTCAAGGAGCCAAGGACAAAATATAACATTTTGTCTTTGAATTGTCAGTACCTAACACACAGAAATCACTTAATAAATGGTTATTGAATTTAATTTCTTGAGATTTGGTTCAGAATTAGGAAGAGCAAGCTTGTGGATTCTGCATTTACACCAACAAAATTCACAGATCTACGCTTATGATCATATGACTTGAGGCAGAAAGGGACCATATAAATGATATCATTTACACCAAATCCCTAAGACCCTAAGAGGGGCTTTTTAAATTCACCCAGATAGTAGAATTATGGTTTGAAGCCATCTTCTGTGACTTACATCCAGCACTCTTCTTACTCTAATGGGCTGCCTCTAAAACATATGAGTACTTTTAACATGATCTTGGGTATTAAACTGCAGAAACCAGAGAAAAAGCTGGCTAATATAGATGTATCTCCCTTGTGTTTTTTGGTGAAACTCTTGACACTAGAAAAGCTGGGGAACCTTGGCTGTGTCTGTACAGGCAAAATAAGGCGGGGTGTTGAAGTAATTAACTGGATAATTCCGGGGAAAAAATCTTTTTTTATGACCAAAATTATCCAAATTGGCTGTCTCTAGCTGCCATAGCTTAGACAATTGGCTCCACTTCTCCCATCTTGTTCTTCTCTGTTGTAGTCACATCGAAGGTCTCCACCTTTGCCAGGTATTGTTTGCCATTTCCCCCGTATCGATCCAGCTTCCAGCCTGACATTTCTGGAAGAGAGAACTTGTGAACCAGCTAAACCACAGGAGGGTAAAATCCCCGGGCGAGATATTAACCCGCTCAGACATCGTGGAGGCGAATTCTTCTGTCGTTAGTGGGGAGGGATTTTCGAATGACTCCCACGGAGGGAGCCTGGGCTGCCACAAGAACACTCCAGAGGATTTGGAAATGAGGGGTGTCGAGCTTGGGCTTGCAGTGGGTGCATTTTCCTACATGAGGTCACCCCACCACTCCCTACCCCTCAACCCGAGCCTCCGAATTCGCTCCCGCCCACTCCTCACACACATTCCTGGCTTCCCTTTTCCTGTCCCCCCCCCCCCCACCCCCGTCCTCCCTCTCAGCTCCTGCCAGGCCCTGCCTGGGCTGCCAGCTTGCCTACGCAAGCCCGCTCCCCCCGGGCTCGCCCGGCCTGGCTTCACTCCATCACTGCGGCGGCGGCGGCGGCGGCTTTCCGAGCAGAGGCGCAACGCCTTCTCCTCCCGCGGCAGGCAGGCAGGAGCCGGCAAGCAGGAAGCCCGCACCTCCGCCTCCCCTCCACCGTCCTCCTCGCTCCAACCTCCCCGAGCCGAAGGGCGCAGAGCGCGCTCCACACTGCCCCGCTCATCCGCGGCTCTGCTGCCGGGTCTCCCTGCTCTCCTCGGGGTCTCGTCCTCTCCTCTCCCTTCTCTGTACAGCCCTGCCCTGCGTCCCTGCCTCCTAAGCCTCCCCGGTCCGCGGCCGCTACCCTCATCTCCAGCACGCTGGGTTCGCTGGCGGCCTCTCCTCCCCCTGGCCTCGGTTGATTCCAAGACTGGGGCTGCTGTTGCGGCTGCAGCCGTCCCTGCTGCCGCCACAGCTGCCCCTGCCGCCTCCGGCTCTTGCTCGCGCTCCTGCTTCAGCTCCCGCTGCCATTGACGTCAGAGGGGCTGGCACATGACTTTGGAGAGACCAATCAGGAAAGCCCGGGGCTGCTTCTGCAATCTCTCAACACAACTCCTGCTCCCTCCCCCTCCCCCTCTCCCCCGCCCTCCTCCTCTCCTCCCCTTTACTCCCCCTCCCCCCTCTACTCCCCCTCCCCCTCCCTTCGGTTTCAGCAGCGGCGGCGGCGGCAGGAGCACCAACTCCGCTGCTCCCCCCCACTTTCCTCCTCCAGCTCACACACACACTCACACATACATACACTCACTGTACGCTCACACTGTACACACACCCGCACTGTACACACGCGCGCACACACTGTGCACCCAGCCAAGCGCGGAGACGGGAGGGGGGAGGAGAGGAGGGGGGAAAAAAGCCCCCCCTTCCCCACTACCCCAGGCTGTGGGGCGGGCGGCACAAAGAGAGAAGCAGCTTCCTCACTCGCTCCGTTCCCCCTCCTCTCCCTCTCGTCCACCTTTGTCAGCGCGGCGGCTCTGCCTCCTTCCCCGCCTCCGCCAGGCTCGGCGCTGGGCACTGCCACGGAGGACATGCCTTTCGCCGGCTAGGCTAGCCCAGGGAGGAAGGCTCCCAGGATCCGGGCAGGCAGTCGGGCGGACGAGCCGCGAGGGAGCAGGCAGAGCGGCGCGGAGCCGAGAGGGGCTGCCGCCGCTGCCGCCGCCGCTGCCGCCGCCGCCGCCGCCGCCGCTCGTGCTCCGCGGGCGCCCCGCGGCCAGCCGGGCTCGCGCCTCCCGCTCCGGGTCCGCTCCTGCCCCCTCCCCCCGGGGGCTCTTTGGATTTCCCCCCTCCCCCCGCCCACCTCACCCGTGAGTGGGGGGCGGGGGGGCGGGGGCTGCCGTGACACGGACGGTCCTCGGGGCTCCCTCCGTCCCTCCCTCCTCCTCCCCCGGGAGGTGGCGGTGAGGAGGAGGAGGAGGAGGAGGAGGAGGACCGGGAGGACCAGCTATGGATCTGACCAGCAGCTCCGGCGGGGCGGGCGATCCCCGGCAAATCGAGGAGACCAAGCCACTTCTGGGTGGCGAGATGTCCGCGGTGGAGGGCGGTAAGCTGGGCGCTGTGCCCTGCCGGAGGGCCCTGCTGCTCTGCAACGGGATGAGGTACAAACTGCTCCAGGAAGGGGACATTCAGGTGTGTGTCATCCGGCACCCCAGGACATTCCTCAGCAAGATCCTCACCTCCAAATTTCTGAGGCGGTGGGAGCCTCACCACTTGACCCTGGCGGATAACAGTCTGGCATCGGCAACGGTGAGTAGCCCCCACCCCGGTGGGGGGCTTGGGGGGGGGAGGTGTGGACGGCATCCTCCCTCCGCGCCCGTGGACCCCCCTTTCCCTTTCCTCTCTTCTCTTTCTCCCGCCTGCCCCCCGCCCCTCCCCCCCTCCCCAGTTTACCCCCCAGTCGCTGCGCGGCCCCAGGGTCTGCATCCTTGTCTTTCTGGGCCTGGCTTGGGTTCGCAGGCTAGGCGAACGCCCCGTTGTCATCTTAGCGGGAAGGAGGACTAGGGTTCAGCCCCTCAGCCTCGGGGCCTCCCTCCCCTGCCCACCAGATCCCGCAGCCCGGGGTACCGGCCCCCGAAGCTGCGAGGCTAAGTGCCTGAACAGAATGACATTGAGTCCTCCCTGGTCATTTGGGCTTGGTGCGCCTGGCAGGGCAGGGCAGGTCGGGTCAGTCGGGTGTTCTGTCTCAGCCCCAGCCCAGAGGCACACAGCCCGGAAAGGGGGGGGTTGCACCCCGGGATTGCTTTGGGCTCTCATTGAACCGTTCCCCCCTTCCCCCAACAGTCTTCTCTGAGCTGGAAAAAAAAAATCATCCTTAGCAAGCCAGTACAATTAAATGTTTTTATTCTCCATGGAAATGTTGGTAGACAGCTCAGACCCCGTGATTCTTTGCTTAAAATCTGAACCACCCCTGGTTGTGTAGAAGTTGGGGTTCCTCGGGTGGTAACATATTTCAGAGGGCAAGGGGTGGCCCAGGGCTGATTTCTCTCCTGTGTTTTCCAGAAATGTGATTTTGCATGGTCAATGAGTGTTGGTTTTTGTTTTTTTTTCCAATGGTCAGAATTGAGGCAGCTTCATGAAACTAGAGGATGAACCAAAGCTCTGTTTCTGAAATAGAGTCTGTAAATAATGGCTCCAAGGCTCTGGAAGACAGATGCTGCTGTGGGGTCACTGGGGGGCAGGGAGGAGAGGGACAGGAGAATCTGTATTTTGAAACAAGTGTCTTTGGCCAAGGACAGTAAAAACACTGTCTCTAGGAGCCCAGGCCTTATTCTGATGGTTGCGGTCACATCTCCTTGGAAAAGACTGACAATAGGAATTAGAAAATAGTCTGCCCTCCTTGTTGACTTTGAACCTGTTTATCAATAGTGATGGGGGTGGAGGGAAGGAGGAGAAAGGAGGATAGGATCAAATTCCCAGCCTTACATATTGTGCCACAAAGGGACGTGGAATTCTGTGTAGCAGTTCACAGTGTGGTCTATGTCATGTGTGTTGTCCACACACCATCCCTGTTTGTGCTGACCCCAGCATCCAGTTTTTCTTTTTTCTTTTTGGATTGCCTTGTGGATGTTATTATGTTCAAGAGAGACATTTTGCTTCACTTGGTGTTGTATTAGAGTAGAGGTTAAGACACGTGAACACTTTTTATTCATAATTCTCAGTCTGTTGGGATTTCTGGGAACACTTTGGCTATGGGGCTTCATTCCCCAAACAACACCTCTTGGAGCTGTTTGGTTCTAGAGGTATGTAGGTGCTGCCTGCAGCCTATGCATGATCTTTGCTCCTTCACATAGTCTACACAAGGCTTGTTTTCACCTGTGCACAAATGGGAACCTTAGTATACTTCACACAAGGAAATGCTGGACTTTCAGGCTCCAGTTGCCTCTGCAGTGACTGCCTTAGATGCTCTTGAGGTTTCTTAATGAGGCTTTTGCATGGGCAAGGGCATAGTCTAAATACTCACATGGCCAAGGGCAGCCATGGCCTCCCCTTTCCCAAGTGGAGAACAGGAAGGAAAAAAAATAAATTGTGAGGCATTGATACTAGTCCTGGGATCCAGGACTTTGTTCCAGGCACCAGTCTCCTGTTCAATCACATAAGGGTAGGGATTAGAGTAAATTCTGCTACCGATATGGCCAGTGTGCAGCCAAAATCCTGAGAAAGTCAACTCAGAAGCAAGGATTTTGATTTTGAAGTGTTGCAAAAATATATCTGAGAGAAAGGAAGGAGGCAAAAAGAGGCATTAGGTATCCATTAAAAAAGAAACAAAACAAAAAAGGCCTAAATCCCCAAATGCATATTTTGTTTTTGAGGCTAGAAAATCTAGAGTGTTAGAGAAGTGGTCAGCAGATCTTTCTCTTCTTGAGCAGAATTGTGATTTCCAGGATCGGGAAGGGAGGGTTCTTTATGGAGAAAGCCCTGTCTTGGCAATTCTTTTTTCTGAAGGGTTGGGAAATCTTGAAGATGGAAATATGAGGAAGGATCCTAAATGAACAGGCTTAGTACTCTTTTCTCTACTGGATTCCGCCAAACCCCATTTCTATGGGGCCCTCTCTGCCAAGTGTTCTTATTGTTCATTCCTATCAGCCAAGCCATTAGAGAGATTTGGATGTCCTGGAGGATGGTGGTCCTAAGGAATAGGAGCTTCTTCCCTCAAAAATGGTGTGACAGTTCAAACTGAGAACTTGAGGGTGGGGGAAAAATTACCAAGATAGACTTTGAAGTGACTGTTGAAGTCCTTAGCCACTTGGTGCCTTAGCCACTCTTAGACAAAGTATATTTGGCCTTTGTGTTTTTAACTTTGGTTATAGAGTTATACAGCTTATCTGTATTCTACAATGTCACCTAAATACTACACTGTTATGGAATACTAGTCCAAGTAAAATAAAGGTGAATTGGAGTACAATTTAAATTTAATCTGAGCTGCAGTGAGTTGCCTGCTTTAGAACAGACATGTAGGATATGAATTCACCCGCCTATAAAAAGATGAATGCTTTTAAAATTTTTCCTCTGGGTGTCACCTGCTGTATCCCTAAGTTAAAAAAGCCTCAGAGGATGATTAGTGCAGGGAAATACCTTGAGATGAAATTTATTTTTCTCTTACATCTGTGTTCAATTCAATTCACTTCAGTTTAATTCATTGCTACAAATGTTTAATATCTTGTACTTTCCCTTTGTACTTGTTCTTTAGTGTCTACACAGCACAAAATCAATTGGAAATCTGTCAGTTATCAACTTAATTTACACAGGTTTCAATTGGGACAGCCAGTTGTATTTATTCAAGGCACCCAACTTCTTCTCCATTCCCCCCCCCAAAAAAGGGAAAAAAAAACTATTTTGTCTGAATTCTTTGGTTTGTCTGTCAATACAACCTCGTTTAATAGAATAATTGTTAAATCTGTGTAGATATTAGCCAGGTCTGCATAATTGTAGCTAAATAAAGCTAGGAATAAAACCTTAGGTGATTCTAATTTCTAGGGAGCAGTCTTAACTGTGTGCAGGAAGCCAGCGTGGTGTTTCTGGATTCTTGACACATGGCATGGCACTGTTGGGGAGCAGCAAATGACTGGACAGACCAAATATTTCAGGCGTATCTGATATGGCCAGCTGGGCTTGTGTGGACATAGTAACTGCTCAAGAGTCATTTCGGTAAAAAGAAACTAAACCGGATGAATTTATTACTCTCTGTACTTTGTACAGAGCAACCTTTGAGTTCCATGTTGTTAGGCAGTGCAGTTGGGATTTGGGCCCTATACTTCTAGCCTTCCTTTCTTAAGGGTGGGCTATTGACTTCGTAATATACAGTTTATGGATTGACTTAATTTGAGGTGGAATGCCTGGTTTGCTATGATGCAGGCTACTAATAGACAGAGGCTGTGTAGATAATGAAAACCAAACATTTGACAAATATGAAACACTGATTTGTATTAGGTGTATGTGTGACTGAGGCAACAGGTAAAATTGTCTAGGCTGAAGTGGGTAGGTTTACCCATGTTGTACATCTCTTTCAATGCCCTTGACCCAGACAGAAATTAAAAAAAAAAGTTTTATTGACATTCTTTGTTTTTCTATCATTTCAACTGTCCTCCCCATTGGACTTTCCCTTGTGAAAAAAAACAATTAAACAAAAACGTCTGATACAGTGACCACATCTGGAAGTGTATACAATATCTGTCCTATTAGACCCCCACCTCTCTGCTTTAAGGGGGAAGGTACATTTCATTATTTGTTTTCAAGGATCTTTTTTTTTTTTAGTTACCTTGAATTTGTAATCCTTTTAGTAAGATCTTCATTTACGTTGTTTAGTTCTTCATGTTGTTCTCTTGGTTCTGCTTATGTTGCTCTGCATCAGTTCATAAACATCTTCCTATATTTCTTTAATTTACTCATTTTCAGTTCTTGAATTGAAAGGAGGTATTAACTATGGATTTGATTATCTCTGATAAAAATGAAAGTTATGATATCTGTGCTGATCAAGAATAGACCATATTATTTTTTCTTTTACCTGCAAGTGGAGTTTGGTTAGCTCAACATCTTTGTCTACCATCTTGGAAAGGACTTTATCCATACTCTTTTTTTTTGGCTTATAGCAGTAGTTTTCACAGCACCACAGAAGTGCATATAGATTGCTTTTTTTCCTTTTAGGCCACAGTTTCTCCTTGTTAAAGGCACTGGTTGGTCTACCAAAGAAATTGTCCTTTATTCATGTACCAAATAGGGATAGAGAGAAAGGAAAAGTCCTTATTTTCAATCACAGTAATGAGTATTTGTTTGCATGCTTACCTATCCATTTGCTCAGGGAGGGTGAATGCTTTAGTGAAACAGAAAGGGAGAAAAACAGAAGTCACCTTAATACTAATCCTTTTGTCTAAGCTGTTTTTTTTTTAAACAAAAAATAAGATTCTCAAGATGTATGGATAGATGGGGTGAAGGGGCAGGGGATTTTTTTTTTAAACACATGTAGAATGGGGGCAGCTAGGTGGCACAGTGGATAGAGCACCATCCCTGGAGTCAGTAGGTGAGTTCAAATCAGACCTCAGACACATAACACTTACTAGCTGTGTGACCCTGGGCAAGTCACTTAACCCCAATTGCCTAATCAAAAAAAAAAGAAAGAAAGAAAGAAAAGAAAAAAAACTTAGAATGAAAATCAGTGGGTTGTTGTACATTCACAATCTCCATTTTGCTTACTTTTTTCCCTTGATTTGTTTGATTTCTGTGCTTTCCCTAGTATAGTCTTTACCATTACGCACAGCCACTGGGCTAGATTCCTTCCCTAAGTTCCAACTCTTCCCCTGTTCTGAATTGAGTAAGCTTGTTGTATTTAGTGAAAGTCAGCAAACAAAAGTTGGATGTTCTTTTTCTTTCAATGCCAGTTGTCACCAGAAGACTTGTGTTTGTTCATTTATTCAGTTAGCATTAATTACATATTTTGGTATCTATAAAATTCTCTTGTTGGAGAACATTTTGTTTGGGAAGGAAGTCTGATATCCTCTGTAAAGGAAAAATGATATCTGTTTTATTAATACTCATCAAATTGTATTTGACAAGAGACTGTGTTTATTTGCTGCTATTTTCCTGGCAAGGACTGACATGCTCATTAACGTACTGGACAAAGTCCTTACAGTCCAGGTGAAAGATATTACAATGTGTTTGGTCTGTAGTCTTACTAAATAAACAGGTGACAGAGGGAAATCCTGGAGAGTGTCTAGAGGAGGACAGCCAACTGATGATCACTTGAGGGAACTGGGGATGTTTAGCTTGGAGAAAATGCAAGAAGAACAGCAGAGTTGCCTTCAAGTATTTGTAGAGATTTGTGGAAGAGAGAGAGGACTTACTCCATGTTAGAGGAAAGAAGTAGAGGCAAAGAGCAGAGGTTGCAAAGAGCTGCATTTGGGCTTGATGTAAGGAAAATCTTCCCAGAAGTTGAGGTGTCCAAAAGTGGATGGTCTGCCTTTGGGGGTAGTGGCTTCCCCTTTTTTGGAGGTCTTCAGGCAAAAGGCCGATGACCCCTTAAGTATGGTATAGAGAGGGTTCTTGTTCAAGTGTGGGCTGGATGCTCAATCTCTGAGGTTCTTTCCAACTCAGAAATTCTGTGATTTTGTGATGCGGAGGACTTGTTGGCCGCTTTTGGCCAGTTTGTTCTTTTAGTCAATTAGGCAGTGTCTTCTTTGATTTAGCAGTAAAAACTTTGACTCAGGCAGCAGTGGATAGAGTGTAGGGCCTAGAGTTAGGAAGACTCACCTTCCTGAGCTCAAATCTGACCTCATACACTTAGTAGCTGTGTGACCCTGGACAAGTCACTTAACCCTGTTTGCCTCAGTTTCCTCATCTATAAAATGAGCTGGAGAAGGAAATGGCAAATCCCTCCAGTATCTTTGCAAGAAAACCCCAAATGGGACCACAAAGAGTCAGGCATGATTGAAAAATGATAAACTACTTTGTATTCTTTCTATGTTCATATATGTATATGTATACAGATGTATATCTTTAATACATATGTATGTACATATATGTGTATAGGTGTATATATAATCTCTCCAGATAGAATGTAAAGCATTTTTGTCTCTTTTTTTATCTTTGTATCCTCACCCTTATCGCCTAATGTCTATTATATGTATGCCTAGCATACTTATAATACTTAATAAATACTTGTTGATTGATCTCATTGTTCTTTATTTAATATTAATATTAACCTAGCTTTGGATATGTGAACAACTCTTCAGGGATGGAACATAGGATAGATCTGTGGGTAGGTATGCAGCTTCTGGGGTTTGATATTGGACATTAATCTTGGTTGAGTCTCAGATTTCAATTCTGGCATTTTTGGATGAAATAGTAAAATGAGCTCTTTAGGCCTTACCCTCCAACTCCAGGGAAGGAGGAACAACAACCCTAGAAATTGTGTTTTCAGGACAGTAAATCCTTGTCTGAGAAGGAATTGGGCAGTGAATGTGGGTGTGGGTGTTCATGGGAGCTTCTTGTTCCCAGTTAGAGCATTTTGTTGAAGCTATATCGTGTCACATCTCAAAGGGAGTTCTCAGAGAAAAGTCCTCAGGTTGGCTGTCAAGCCAGTCCACTACCTTGACCAGAAAGATACCTTAACCTGTCAGATTCCCACCTTCTTTGGGTCTCAGTGTTAGTGATTTGGAGGAGGACGTAACCCTTTGTATCTTATTCACAGAAGGGATGACAAGAATAAATCATTTATGAGACAGAAACATTTGAAGAAAATTAGGATTCTTAACAGAACTATCACTTATATTAAAAAAAATAATTGGTGATTTTCAAAGCAATATTGGAATATTTCTTGAAAAGATGTGAGGAAAACTCTGTCCTCCATCCTTGGCATTAACTGACACAGTACGGGCTTTCAGGTCCAACAGACCACAGCCTAAGGTCACTGATTGTCTGGTTTTCATACAGGTTGCATTGAAATGAAAAGACCAGGCAAAGCCAAACTTACTTTTAATAGTAATTATTTCTTGGTTCTGCCTTGTTTTTTTTCTTTTCTTTCCTAGTCTCCAAACTTTTTGCTCTTTCCGAAGTGGAAGCCAGATTAACTAGGAACTTGCTGGGGTAAGGGGAGCCTGAGAAAAGTTTGGTTTTTTTCCTTTAATCACTACATTAAAATTGAAATGTCAGGTGCCTGCTGTGCACCAGGCATTATGCTAAGTGCTTCCCAAATATTATCTCATTTGATCCTCATAACAATTTTGGGAGGTAGGGGCTATTATTATCCCCATTTTACAGGTGAGGAAACTGAGGCAGAGGTTGAGTGACTTGCCCAGGGTCCCAGCTGAATGTGTAAGACCAGATTTGAACTCAGGTCATTCTGACTCCAGGCCTAGTGCTATATCCATTGCACCATCTTGCTGCCACAAAAATTTACCTAGTGAATCCTTTACCTACCCATCCTTTAAAACCCAACTAAATGTCACTTTATTGAGGGAGTCCACTTCCCAATTTTCTGCTGTTTCTGCATTACATACTGACATGTAGCCTTTTTATGTTTCTCTTGAAGTTCAAGGTGAGTGTCTGAGACCCTGAGCCTATGTATTTTCATTGAGTGAATTTTGAGATGTTTATGGGTATAAATACAGTGACATGATCGGGGGCAGTCATACTGTAGTGTTAAGAAGGTTTTGGAATAGAAGTCCTGGTTTCAAAATCTGATTTTACTTGCAATCGTAGAATCTCTAAGTTGGAAGGAACCTCAGAGGTTTCTTAGTCCAAACCTCTCATTTTACTGATGAGGAAACTGAGGTCCAGGGAGGTTAGGAGACTTGCACAAATTAACACAACACAGTGAGTAACAGAATTGGGATTTGAGTCTAGCTTTTTTCACTCTAAATCCAATGCTTTTCCCACTCTACCATGATTCTTGTAAGGTCCCTTCCAGTGATAAATCCTGTGATTCTCTGGGAAGCCTTACCAGATTGCTCTTCTCCTTCCTCCCTCTTCCCTTCACTTCATTCCTCACAATTCATTTTGAACCTGTGCAATGTACTTATTGTGCAATAGTGTATATTGTAGTTATCCATGTATCTTCTCCCTTTACTGGGCAATGAACTATAGGAAGCTAGGAACCTTGATTTATTTAAGCTTCTTATCTCCTCTAGGGTTGAACAAAATGCTCAGCACACAGTGGGTGCTTTTAAAAAAAAGTATCTTAAAAAAGTTTTGTTGATGCTTTTTGTTTCCATGTTACATTTATTTCCCAGTATTTCTTCCCTCTCCTTTCCATAGAGCTTCCCTTGTTTAATAAATGTCAGGTAATTTTGAACTTATTGAACTTATTGAATAGGACTCCCAGCACTAGCATTGTTGTGTTAGGTGAATTGTTGTTGTAACATTGATCAGGAGAGCAGGTTATATTTGGGATAGGAGGCAAGGATTTACCCGCTAGCCCCAAGGACAGCCAGTCTCTAGGGAAGCCTTAAATATTACAGGAAATGTATATAGAAAAGCCTACAAAGATGAGACTCTATGAAGAATAGTCAAATAACAACACTTACAGAAGGATTTTTTTTTTCTGCTAAGGCTCAGATTCTCAAGATAGGAAAATGGCATTTTAAAAATCGTGATACTTTTGGTCACCAGTGATAAGTAATCCAGAACTCTGGAGTTGGAAGACACTTAAGACTTAGTGTGTCAGAGACCATCTTGTGTAAGAGGAGAAAACTGAGGTCCACAAAGAGGAAGTAGCAGTATGATGTAATTTAAAGAGTATGAGATTTGTAGTCAGAGGACCTGAATACAAATTATGGTTCCATGCTACCTGTGTGACTTTGGGACAGTCGCTTGATCTCTCTGGGTCTTAGTTTCCTCAACTACAAAATATGTTTAATTCAACAAATTTTTATTAAGCAGCCACTACGTGCAAGACACCGTGCTAGTCATTGGGATACTGCAACTGACAAAAAACAAAATTAAAAAAAAAAGTAGCTGTCCTCAAGCTTATCTGCCCTTAGGTGTCTTTCTAGTTTTGGACTAGGTGATCTTTAAGGCTCTTTTCAGCTCTACATCTTAAGACTTGCCCAAGATCACATAGCAAGTTAGTGGCAAATCTGGGACTGGAACCCAGATCTCTTGGTAACCCAAGTCAATGCTTTTTCCATTACGTCATTGTATTTTAGTTAGGCTAAATGTAGTATGGTTTAAAACTAAAATTTTTCATTCACAGAAAATGGCAGTATCATGAAGCCCAGATAGTTAAATAAAACCAGAATAACAGTTACCATCAAAACCAAAATTATTGAAACTACTTATTAACAGATAAGGTTGGATAAAATAACTTTGGGAAAATGTATTCTTTGGATGTAAGTTACTGAGTTGTATTCACTGATCCAAAGGTGAGTAGACAGATGGTCAGTAGGGCATGCGCTTTTAGCTAGGGCACTTCCCCAAGGCTGGGATAGCCATCTCCATTTTAGATTAAGCAATCTTGGAAGCCAAAGGAGCTGCTCTTTATAGCTTCTGAGATGTGTTTTGGGTTAATATCGGGGTGATTTGGGGACCAGAGTAGCTGAAAATAAAAGTGCACAGATGGGTAGCCACAGGGCCTGGCTTCCTTGCCACACTGAGATGAACTGGACTAGCAAGGACTGATCTCATTGCCAGGCATTCAGATCAGATATACCCAGTTAAGGTTGACAGTCAGGCAGACTATTCAGCACCCATAGAAGTGCTGTCAGAAGTGATGGATTCCCTAGCTCTGGGCTTTTCCATGCAAATCTAAAGAAGTTTATTAGGGGGCTGGGTAGATTTTTTAGGCTTGGCCTCTCTCTCACTGTTGCCTCTACTTGTACTCAGAGAAGAGTCAGCTGGAGGCCCCTTACCAACTACAAGCACTGATATTGGTGGTGGTCTCAGGAAGCTGGCAGGGATTTTTTTTTTTAACCAAGGGGAGGGAACTGGATTTAAAAAACGATTTCCAAATTTGGATTAAAAATACAAAAATATGTTTGTATGTGAGTGTGTGTGCAAGATACAAATAAAGTGCTTTTTTTCACTACAATCACTTTAGCTGGTAATATGTGAGGCTTTCATTTTGTTATTTCCCATATACTTGGCAAACACTAGTTTGTGCATTTTAAGTGCATAAATACACTGTATTAGCAAAGTAAGTACAAAAACCTTTCCCTCCTTGTGTGTTCTTGTAATCGAATTTGTTTCTTTAGTGACAAAATACAATTCTATTATTCAAAAACAGCCCCCCAAAACACTGTCACGGTGCTATCCTTCTGGAAATGAGGTCACAATAAAATTTGGCATGCACATCTTTGAAAGATCCCTCCCATCCTTCCTCCCCCAGGTGTGTGCCATAGGCAATTTATAAGGGTAGATAAGAATTGGGAACCCCGGGTTACCTTTGGGAACCTTGTAGAAACAGTAGGTCTGTGTGTTTGTGGCATGAAGCATAACTTTGGGATCTGTGCTCAGGCCTAGTAATCACATCTCCTCCCTCTGCCCTTGGACCTTATTCTTTTCCCACTCCATTTTCATGGTCTGCCTTCAGTTTGTGCTTTCCTTTTTCTTCTTTTAGATTTGGTGAAGACTTGAAACACATAGGACCAGGAGCACAGATGTAGTTGGGAGAGAGACTTAGAAGTTTTTGAGTCCCATTCCCTCATTTTACAGATGCAGAAACTGAGGTCCATAGAGAATACATGAGTTAGCTAGAGTCAAACAACTGTTAAGTGTCTGAGATGGAATTTGAACCCAGGTCCTTAGGTTCAAAGTCCCGGGACTCTGTCCACTACACCACACTGTTTTTCATTTACACTGTGCTATGTTTTGTCTCTGCTTAACCTATTGGAACACTAGTCACAGATTGGTATGCCTAGTAGCCAAGGAAGGCTCTGTTTCAAGAAGCTAATATTAGTGTCTATTCTGTGTTGCATCTCTGCTGCTTTGCAGATGTGCCTAGAAGTGCCTGAACTAGCCAATTTGCCTGGCCAAACTGGTTTAGGATACTACTGTCTAAAATCACAGGCTAAAGGTAGAAGAGTCATGATGTTATGCAGATATAACTTTGTTTCACTGTTATCTGAATTTTCTGTACTTCGGTTTCCTCCTAGACTTTTGATGTTATCTTTCTCCTACAACCCTTACCTTTGGCAACTGGTCATCCAGCTTTCACTTGAAGAACTCCAGGTACTGGAAATTCACTATTTCTGTGGCTGCTCATTCCATTTTGAATAATGAATCATTAGGAAGATCTTTTTTGCTTTGAGTTAAAATCTACTCAAGGCAGCTTCCACCCCCTTGATCCTAGTTTTGCCTTCTGGGTAAAAAAAGTAGAATAAATGTGAATAAAATAAGTAGGACAAGCACATTACGTACATATAATATTTGAGGACTGCATAGGATCTTAATTTAATCTGGAAGGGACATTGCAAGTTATCTAGTCCATACCCTGATTTTTCTGCTAGTATCTTTAGATGATTTAGAATATATGTTCCTTGAGGGTAGAGACTCTGGCTTTTTGTGTTTGTATCCTCAGTGCTTAGCACAGTGTCTGGCATAAATTAAGGATTTAATAAATACTTATTTATTTGTTATTGCTAGGGTCCATTGTAGCTCTAGTATCCTGTGAATCTATGATTCTTCTTTCTTTTTTTATGGTAATTTTTATTTATTTTTTTGTTTTCAACATTTACTTCCACAAGATTTTGAGTTCCAAATTTTCATCCCATCTCGCCCCTCCCCCCCCAAGATGGCATGCATTCTGAATACCCCTTCCCCTAGTCTGCCTTCCCTTCCATCTCTCCCCCCCTTCTCTTATCCCCTTCCCCTTCAATTTTCCTGTAGGGCAGGATGGATTTCTGTACCCCATTGCCTGTACTTCTTCTTTCCCAGTTGCATGTGAAAACATTTTTTTTAAACATGTGTTTTTAAAACTTTGGGTTTCAAATTTTCTCCCTTCCTCCCTCCCCACCCACCCTCATTGATAAGGCAAGCAACTAAATATAGGTTATATATGTGCAGTTATGCAAAACACTTCCATAGTAGACATGCTGTGAAAAACTAACTCTATTTCCCTTAATCCTATCCCATGCCCCCCATTTATTCTATTCTTTTGACCCTGTCCCTCCTCAGAAGTACTTGCTTCTGATTACCCCCTTTCCCAATCTGCCCTCCTCTCTATCATCCCCCTGCTCTCTTGTCCCCTTCCCCCTCTATTTTCCTGTAGGGTAAGACAGATTTCTATACCCAATTGAGTGTGTATGTTATTCCCTCCTTAAGTCAAATTCTATGAGAGTAAGATTCACTCATTCCCTCCCACCTTCCCCCGTTTCCCCTCCACTGCAAGAGCCTTTTCTTTTCGGTTTTTTTTTGTGAGATAATTTACCCCGTTCTACCTCTCCCTTTCTCCTTCTTCTAGTATAATCCTCTCTCACCCCTTAATTTTATTCTCCAGATATGACCCCTTCATATTCATCTCACCCTGTGCCCTCTATCCATCTATGTCTATATATACGTACATATAATTTTTTCCCCTCCAACCACCCTAATACTGACAAAGGTCTCATGAGTTACAAATATCATCTTTCCATGCAGGAATATGATTCTTCTTTCATGAGAGAAAGTGTTTATCTTGGTCATAGGTAAATAATAGTTCTGTTAAGATAAGATTCCCTGTATAGTTGAAGGCATTGTAAAGCCAGATAGTTCCAGGATGCAAATCGCATCCTGTGGGTTTAGCCCATTTGAAAGCTTTCCATACCTTTTCAGACCACCCATAGGGAATAGTGGATAGAGATTTGCCCTCAGGAAGATCTAGCAATGTGACCCAGGGCAAATCACTTATCAATAAAATCACAGGTCTGGTTTCCTCTCTTCAAAAATCCGTGTTTTGTACATAGAAGGGACAGTGATGGCCAGAAAGAATTAATGTGGCTTTCCAAAATAGTTCCAGGCCACTTTATATGTTATATCAAATGGACTACTCAGAACTGCTGTGAAATGTGTAAAGAGAAGCTGCTTGTTCTCAAGCACCAATACTTTAGGGTAGTCTTTCATGGGCCTTGAAATGTGTGTAGTCTTGAGGTGAGATGTGGGCTTGAGCCAGATCTTTGTAAGCCTACTGGTGTGCCCAGTGCATCCTGCCTGTTTTGTTGTGCTATTGTCTTCACAGCCTCCAGTACTGAATCCCACAGGGTCCACTGTATCTAGTTGTCCATAGATTAGAGGAGGGGTGGGGAACCTGGGCCCTCTAGGTCCTCTGCAGCCTTTTGATTGTGTCCAAGTTTTACAGAATAAATCCTTTTATTAAGGAGATTTGTTCTGTGAAGTTTGGATTCAGTCAAAGGGCTGCACTAGAGGACCAAGAGGGCCACAAGTGGCCTTGAGGCTGAAGGTTCCTTATCCCTGGCACTAGACTTGTCTGTTTCATGCTTTATATCCAATGTAGCCATCTGCCCTGCTGCTGAGTGCAGCCCTTTTCCTTCTCCTCTTCCCCCTTCCCTCATATGCACTTTCTCCAACTTCTTGCTTTAGTAATAGTAATTAGATCAATACTACATTGCTTCTGTAAATGGTTCACTCAACTCCTCTATGGCTCCACTCACTGTCCCTGTGACTTACCAAACCAAAGCACCTTTTCCTGGCTACCAATGATGAGGATGGAATCTGGACCCCAGAAAAGGAAAAACCCTGGACTTTCCCACCTGGCCAAATCTCTGACCTTTGCCTGAGGCTATAATCCTATCAACTGGCCTTTCATTATCCCCTAAGCCCAGCCTTCCAGTTCTGTTACCTAGCCCTCCATTGTCTATTACCTCCAGGTGGCCCCCCCAGCCACTCCCCACCCTTAATCCTATCTAGACTCCGTTCCCCTTGGCCACTTGCATTCTGTTTACCCCAGTTTACTGGCCACTCCTATCCAGATCTTCCTGAGACCCCTCTTCCAGTCACCCCAAACTACTTGGCCACTTCTAGATCCCTCTCACAGTCTTTATGTATACAAGGTCCATCTTGTCTTCATTAAAGGGCTCAGATTCTTAAAATCTAGCCAATAGCTCACTAATGTTCAGATTCTTTAAGAGTCTGCCCAATACGATGGATGTTTTAATAAATCTTTTCTTTGACTGAAGGAAGGCTTGGGTTGAATTCATTCGGGCAGGACTCATGCGTTGTGATTTTGGGACCCCAGCATCCCTAAACCTCAACACCACTACCCTATAAGTGTAGCTTCTCCTAATTAGAATGTAAACTCCTTGTGGGCAGGGACTGTTGGCTTTATAGATCCAGAGGAGGAAGGGACCTCAGAGGCTGTCTTGTCCCAAACCCTCATTTTACAGATGTGAGACGTTTAAATGACTGGCCCAAGGTCACATGGGTAGTAAATGTAAGAGACAAGATTTGAACCCAGGTCCTCTGATTGCAAAACCAGTGTGTTTTTCACTTTCCCAGACCATATTGAATGCAGAGTCCAGCAAACAATGGTCACTGGCTACTGTTTGGTTTACCTTTTCTAGTTTACTTAGGAAGGAGATGGGGGGTGGAGGGAGGAAAGGTGGCAAGTTCCTCAGTCATTCTCCTTCCTCAGCTACTCTGTAGCAAAGGCAGTGGTAGGCAGGGATGATCATTGAAGAATGAAGGAATGGCACTTTATGAGTTTCCCTTGGGTTTGGTAGGAAGATGATGAATTGTGCTGTTTGTTTCTTGATATTGTTTGTTGACATCCTAGCTAAGTCTGCAGGAACAGGGTTAAAGTGAAACACTCTGACCAAGTTACCCGAGTGCATACAGTGAGGTGCTATGGTACTTGTGACAGAACTGCACATTATATTAAGCATGGGGTGAGGTGAAGGAGAAGAGGAGGAAGAGATGGTAGAGAGAGACCTAGTAGGAGCTCACTGTCTAGTTGGGCAATGTCGATGAAATATACCAACCTCAATGCTGGAGGAGTTCAGACAGAACATCAGTGAACCTTTGAGCTGGCCTTGGAAGAAAGAATATGATTTGGAAAGTGAAGATGAGAAAGGAGGGGCCTTCTATATGCACTGAACAAAATAGGCAAATGCTTATTATGTCGATTCTAAACAAGTTATGAATTATTAGCCTGAGTCTCCCAAGTGCTGAAAGGCAGTCAGTTTTGAGGCCTGTCTCTCCCAGCTGTAGTGACTTTCAGTGACTCCATAACAGTATGTGTCTTTTCTCTCTGTGGGCCTAAGGTACCATAATCATAGACCAGTAATTGCTGTGTTCTGTTTGTGACTAGCCCCAAGGATTGTCATCCCAGTTCCTGGTTCAGGAGGCTAAGCCCTGGAAAGGCAATAATGGAAGAAAAAGCTCCTCCCCTCAGAACTCTTTAAATGGACCTTCTCCAGGAGAACATTGATGACTCAGTGCTATATAAGACTTAAGGTGGTTGGAAAAGGGAAGTTACATTATGTTGGGGGGGTGGGGGTGGAGGGGAGAAATCAAAGGTAGAAACTTTATATTTTTTGGAGACAGGGTCTTCTATTTTGTCTAGGTTGGAAGTACAGTGTCCCCTTTTGGGTTTCCACTGATGGTAGCTCTGACTTGCTCCATTTCTGACCTGGGCCAGTTTGTTCCTCCTTAGGCAGTCAGTTGGCCCCCTACATATTGGTGCAGTCAAGCCATCAGCCATCCTGAGTCTCCTCAGTAGTAGGGACTACAAGCCTGTTCTTGGCCAGAAGAAACT
This sequence comes from Vombatus ursinus, assembly GCF_900497805.2. Lineage (NCBI taxonomy): Eukaryota > Metazoa > Chordata > Mammalia > Diprotodontia > Vombatidae > Vombatus > Vombatus ursinus. The sequence continues at coordinate 6,380,518 of NW_020948840.1, read as the reverse complement.
TTTTGAGAGTGTAGGGCATGATTCTGAATACCTTCCTCATACCTTGTGTCTGAATTGCACTCAGAAATTCAACCGTTTCAGGGGCTAAAAACCTGTGGCTTGACACAAGTAGAATGTCTATTTTGAGAGAACATTTCCACCACTGTTAATCTATAGAAATCCCTCCACCTCAATACTTTTGGAGTGTTTCCCCTGAGCATTTTAATTTTTAGGGATAGTCTAACGTAATTACTGTCAAACTTTTATAAAACAAAAATTCTTGTGGTAGTTAGAATTTATTTTGTTTGAAACTCTAACATAGTAGATGATTACATTGAATTTTAGTTAAGGAATTATGGGAAGTAAATTTAAACTTAATGCTTTTATAATGGCAACTTAACTATAGAGACAGACTGGTCTAGTGGAAAGGGATCTTAGAGTCCTGGCTGTGACATGAATTGTGTGACCCAGGGAGAGTCACTTTTTAAAAAAAATGTAAAATGGAAATAATTATTTTTCTTGTCTTGCTAACTCCTCTTCCTCTCACCATGTTAACTGTATTTACATTTCCATAGTCATGTACATTGTTCTTTTGCTTTACTTTCTTCATTTCATATAATTTCAGACAAATCTTTCTATATTTCTCAGAACTCTTTGTATTCATCATTCCTTATGGTACAGTATTTCATTATATCAATTAGCATAATTTATTCAGCTATTCCACAATCACGGGGAACATATTTTATTTCCAACTTTTGTTATCACATATAATGTTTTTATGAACACTTCTACACACATATGGGTTGTCAAAGAAATTGTCAGTAACCTCCTAGAGGTATAAACCCAGTAGTGCTATGACTGGGTCAAAGCAAAATGAGCAATTTAGTAATTTTACTTGTGTAAGGATAATCAGTAGGATAATAGTTCTTAAGGTTATTATCATTAGTCTAAGAAAATCTGTTTTAGGATTAAGGACAACAGTAAAGTCCTCTCTTTCATTCAGAAATGGAGTCCCAAAGTTACAAATGGGGGAGAGTGTCCCTTTACCTTTTGCCCTTTTTTTCCTTGAAGAGAAGGTTCCTCTGCTCAGCCTCGGAGATGCATTTAGTCTGGTCACACAGGTCACTTAATAATGATAATAATAATTATAATGGCTAATATTTATGTAATGCTTACCATGTGCTATGCACTGTACGAAGTGCTTTATAATTATTACTTAATTTGATCCTCATGGCAACCAAGGGAGGTAGTTGCTGTTATCCCCATTTTACAGATGAGGAAACTGGGGTAGACAGAAATTAAGTGACTTGCCCAGGATCACACAGTCTGAAACTGGACTTGAATTAGATCTTCTTGACTTCAGGCTGGGTACTCTATTCACTGCCCTGCCTAGCTGCCCCAAGTTTGCTCAGTATACCCTTTACATTAAAGGGAGGTGTTCAGACTTGAGGAGTCTAAGAGAGAGGTAGTGATGCACAGCATTTTGTAGGAGATGGACAACATTTCACTGGCTTCTGTCCAGGCCTTGCCGAATCTCCCCAAGATTTGACCCCAGGTCCTCTGATTCCAAAACCAGTACTTTTTTTCATCGTCCCAGGCCGTGTTGAATGCAGAGTCCAGCAAACAACGGGCTGTGCAGTATACCTTTTCGTTCCTGTGTAGGTAAGGTCTTATCTTTGATAGCTGAGACAGTCCCTTCTCTGACTGAGCTAGGAAATAGTGCACACTGAGGGTATACAGAGTATTCCCACTGAATAGATGGAAGCACATTCCTTGTTTAGTGCCTTATAATGTAACATCTGAAATTTGATTGATGAAGTGTAAACTTGTAAAAAGGATTGGATCATATGGAGGGAAGAAGCTGATGAGGACACACTACACATGGCTGGAATATCCTGAAGCACTCACCCCCTAGCCCTTTTTTTTTTTTTTTGGTGCCACAGCAGGTTGGAAATCCAATGTTTGAGAGAGTGAGACATTGGTGAGCTCAGTTTGATTTGGCCTTGGCTTTCAAGAATAGTACTTGGGAAATGAGATTTTGATCTTGGAAAATATGATTTAAAAACAGAATTGAAAGTCATTTTTATTTTCTAAATGATATTGCCCCTGACACATCCACTGAAACTGGATTGGAGCTGCTGACATAAGAATACCAATGCGGGAAAGTACATTACATTCCGAGTTCATCTCAGGAACAGGGTTTTTATAGAGCCCTGTTACCATTTTTTATCTTCCTTTCTATGTACAGTTAGTAGAGTTAGTCTAGGTCTGTGATTATCGGAGGACTGAGAAGAAAGTGAGGTGGGATATGCAATCTTCTTTTCTTTGGGTAATTGGCTGCTGCCTCTTCAATGTAGATAGGACTGTACTAAGCCTGGTTTTCTTGACACTGTCAAACTGTGGCCTCATTTAGCCTGCAGTCAGTTAGAGTATAGTTGAAGTCTTCCTGAGCTGTGTGGATTTCACATCATGCCTTGGTGAATTAAGTTCATTGACCATGTTGGCTTGCCTGAGCTGTTAGCTAGACTGCTTTGTAGGTTCCTTCTGGCCCGGCAGGCAGCCCAGTGGACTGGCTGCTTCTGTTTCTGCATTCAGCAGGAAGTAGCTAAGGTCACTGACATGGAAACTACTTCATTTGATCTCTCTTATGCATGGGGCCCTACCAGTCTTAGAATTTAGGGGAATTCTAGAGCCTCTAGGTATATAAATCACTCTGGAGGGATGGATTGTGACTGCGTTAGTCCAGTGCCCCGGGGGTAGCCTAGAACAGTAGCTAGACGAGCCTTAAGGGAGGAGGATTCAGATGTTGACAAGACTGGCTTTAGGCTGGCCCTAGGCAATTATTCAATTCAATTCAAAAAGCAAAATTTTATTGAGTATTTCTTAGGTTAAGGCACATATCAAGCTAAGAACTGTGGTTGTAAAAAGGAAGATAATCTCTGCCCTCAGGGAGCTTACATTCTACTTTTGGAAAACTATATTCACAGAGAAGTCAATATGAAATATACAAAAAATGAATATAAAATAATTTTTGAGGGAAGGAAATCTCTAAGGGGGAAGGTGTTCAGATCGAAAAAAGCCTTTTGTAGGAGGTTGCACTTGATCTAGGCCTTGCATGGAAGTTGGTATTCCAAAAGATAGATTTGAGGAGGAAGAATGTTCTAGACCCGTGGGATACAGCCTGTGCAAAGGCAAAGGAGGTGAGCAGTGGATGTTGGATATGGAGAACAAAAAATGAGCCAGTTTGGCTGTGATATAGTGTGTGAGGGGAAAGATAGGTTGGAGCCAGATTATCAAGGGCTTTAAATGCCAAGGAGAAGAATATCTTTTATTTTAGAGGCAGTGAAGCTTTTTGAGCAGGTGAGTGATGTGGTCAGATCAATGCTGTAAGACATCCATTTAGCAGGTGAGGGGAAAATGGATTGTAGAAGGAACAGATTGGAGGTAAGGAGTCCAATTGAGAGGCTATTTCAATAATCAAGGTGGGAAGCCTTTCTGTTTATCATTCCTAGTGGTTCATGATGGATTCTAATTCATTGCCTGACCTCAAAGTCAGCCATGAGAACTTGTAACCCATGAGAAAGCCAATTCTGGAGCTACACACCCTGGGCTGAATCAGACAGGACTGAAACTTTTGCTTACTCTGACTTGTATCAGTCTGTCTTGGTGTATGAGCAATTAAAACTGGTATTTCTGCTCCCTGTTGCTTTATGGGAGGGACACGTAGGTAAATGGTGGTAGTTTTGAGGGACTGCATGTTTTTGGTCTTATCCAGTTTTGTCCTGGACAGACCATTGAGAAGGAAGTAGGAAGGTTTACAATGGAGAAGAGAAGGCTTGGAGACAGGATTGCTATATTTACATATTTGGAGGGCTGTTTTGCATAAGAGGGATTAGATTTGTTTTGCTTGGCCCCTGTTTGTTGAATTGAATGGAACATAATCCCAGGGAGCAAAACTAAGGAAAATGATGAAAAATTACAAGCAGACTAAATGAGACAGTATGTGCCAAGTGCTTTGCAAACCTCGAGTGCTAGATCAGTGTTAGCTATAACAACAACTCCAACAATAATGATAGTAATAATTTAAGCTGGCTGTAGGAAAAAATACACTTCTTAACAAATAGTAGAATGAACTTTATAAAAAAGAATAGACTGCCTTGGGAGATAGAGTGAGTTCATAGAGTGAATGCATTCCCTCAGTGCATTCAGTCAGTCTGGAGAAAGAGTCCTTAGGACACTGATTATCACAACTGGAAAGGACCTGGGAACATAAAACAGCAGCAGCCCACCCTGAGAGAGTGCTTTGCACCATGCTTTCCTCACTATAGCCCTGTGAGTGCAGGTTGTACCAGGCAGCTGGTGCAGTGGATAGAAGGCTTGGTTTTTAGTCAAGAAGAGCAGAGTTCAAATCTGGCCTCAGACACTTCCTAGCTATGTGACCCTGGTCTAGTTACTTAACTGCTGTCTGCCTCAGTTTCTTCAACTGTAAAATGGGGATAATAATAGCATCTATCTCCCAGGTTATTGTGAGGATCAAATGAGATATTTGTAAAGTGCTTCGCACAGTTCCTTGGTACACAGAAGGTGCTTAGTAAATGTTTAATCTCTATTATTTTATTTTATTTTTGCTTTATTGGCTCAGTGAATCTTTTTATTTTCCAACCTGTAAGCAGGAAGTCCCAGGGGCAGTACGAAGACTAGAACTAATGACAAGATGAAAATGCCTGCAGAACACTTGGCTTCCAGAACATGAGCAGAGCTTGGTGATTTCCACTTTGTTCAAGATTCTGTCAGTGGCACTGTATTATGTATTACCACTATTTTAAAGACGAGGAAGCTGAGGCTCAGAAAAATTAATAGACTCCAGTGGTCATATACTAATAAGTATGTGAAGTGGGATCTAGTCCAGATCTACTGACTCCGAGTCTTTCACCATCTCTGTTGTGCTTGTGCTGCATGTCATAGGATGTCAAAACACAGACTGTCATAGCTGATAAGGGCTTTAAAATGCAGTCTGTGGAATGTCAGAACTGGGAAGGTCCTTAGAGATCATCAGCAAGTACATATTAAATGCCTACTATGTTTTAGTCTCTGTGCTGCCCTGTGGATACAAAGGCAGAAATGACAGCCTGTGCCTAGCCAGGTGGTGCAGTGGCTAGAGCTCTGGGGCTGGAGTCAGCAAGACCTGAGTTCAGATTTAGCCTTAGACACACACACACTAGCTGGGTGATGCTGGGCTGTTTGTTTGTTTGTGGCAGTTTTCCTCATCCTGTAAAATGGGGACAATAGTAGCGTCTACCTCCTAGGGTTGTTGTGAGGATCAAATGACATAATAATTAAGTGCCTAGCACGTAGTAGTGCTGTATAAATGTTAGCTATTATTATTAAGTAACTTACATTCTGTCAGATCATCTTGAACAGTGATGTCAAACTCAAATAGAAATTGAGGCCACAGAGCCACACGTAAGGATCCCTGAAGGCTGCATATTGACTTCATTTTAAAATGAAATATCATCTATGTTTTCATGTATTTTCATTTATTTTGATCAATACTTACTGATTACATATTAATCTGGTTCAGGTCATAGTGCAGATGGTGATCTAGAACATTTGGTTCAACCCCCTTAGTCTACAAATGAGTATACTGAGAGCCAAAGAAGGAAATTGACTTGTCCAAGGTCATATAGTGATGTTGCTGGGATGAACATAGGTATTCTTAGTCCTATTTCAGTACTCTTTCCCTGACAGTCATGCTGCCTTCCTGTGGGGGCAAAGGGAATGACTTTGAACTGAAAATCTTAAATCTACAAAGAACTTACAACCTCATTTTCACATACAGCCTTTTTATGTTTTAATTAATTTGCTTTCTGGAGTGAATTCATTTCTGTGTTCTCCTACCTCTGAGATTCTTTGATTCTCCCTGGTCTCTTTTCTCATCCAGCAGAAGGAGCGACTGGGCAGTCAATATTTAAATTCTAATAAAAGCTTTGCTTCCACCAGTGATTCCTGCATTTTCTGTGGCACTGATTGGTTGACTGAGCCATAATGATGGCGAGGTAGGGAGGTTTTGCATATACATACAACTCTTTCTCTATGTGTTGGAATTGTGTCTTGTCTCCTTGACTATGTCGAAATGTTTTTTTACCCTTGTCTGAAGTTTCAGGGTTGACACTACTTGTCCATAAAATATTTATTTTAAAATTTAAAACCATTCTTCACTTTTTGATAAAACACAGCTGAAAAACCAAGTAAATTCACAATATGAAAAGGATAGCAATGAGCAGCCTGATGAACAAACCGTATAGGATGCGTACTTAATATAAAATTGCTCAGAAACATAAGTCCATAGTGTTTATTCTGGGAATTCTGAGGACCTTGGGAATCTGAATTCTACAAGTCTGGAAGAGGTACCCCTCTACAGAACCGGAGAGAACAGAAATCAGGCACCCAAATCAAGATTTGTTTATATTTATATATTTCAGTAAGATCCTACAAAGTAAGTTTTGGGGTATCAGTATCTGAAGATGCTTTCAAAAAAAGTTTTTGATGCTCTTTTTAAAAAATATTATAGTCATTTTGGTTCTTAAGCTGGGATCTGCAGACTTCCAAGGGATCTAATTTCCATTAAGGGGGTCCGTTAACTTGGACTGGGGGAAAAATGATAACCAACTTTTAACTGAAATTTAGCATTTTCCTCATTTATTAATTTTTGAAAGATTATTCTGGGAAGGGGTTCATAGGCTTCATCAGACTGCCAAAGGGGTCCATAACATAAGAACCACTGTCTTAAGAAAAAAATCATTAAGCAAAGCCAAGAGACACATCCACCTTGTCTGCAAGTTTATGTGCAACATTCCTTACCCATAACCCTCTACCCACTCCAGTGAAAGGTGGGGGGGTCGTTTCTTCCTCCTTCGATTTGACAAACATTAGTCGTGTATAATGTATAATGTGTGCATGTATAGTTAATTTCATCCAAATTATTTTCAACAATCAACCTGTTTTTTTCTGTTAATATTTTTTACTATGCAAACTGCCTGTCATATGAATGAATTAAAGCCACCCCCAAACTGAATAAATTACAATGGTGTATTAGTTAAAAAGAAAAAACAGACTTGACAATTGTTCAGATGCTTTAGTTGGCCCTACTTTCCATTTTTGTGGTGTCATAGATTTAAAGCTAGAAGGACCTTAGAAATCATCTGGTTCTACTCCTTCATTATCCTCATATGTGAGAATACTAAGGCCTCAAAACGTTAAGTGTTTTGCCCAAGGTCACCCAGGTTAAGTAAATAACAGAGCTTGGATGTGTACCCAAGCCCTTTGACTCTGGCCTTGTACTTTCCACTTCACCATGCTGCCTCTTTTAGTTGTGCTCTCTGTCCATTTTATACTAAATATTATTCCTTTATGGATTAGTATCTAACAAATTGAACAATCTCTTATATTTCTAGTAATGTTAAAAATCTGATGGATTATTTTTGAATTATTTTTTGAGATATTCAGCCTTAATTGTGTTTCTTTCCCCTGATTTGGTAATGTGTACACTTTAAAAGGGTTTTTCTTTTCTTTGTTTCTTTCTTTTCTTTTTTTTAGTTTTAAAATAATGTGATTTTTGTTAAAAAACAAGGTGGAATTGTGTAGAGTGTCAGGCGAAGGCAAGTGTGAAGTTTTCTAACTAAAAAGGATTCTGGACTAAGGCAGTGTGATGTGTAAAATGACAAACAAAAAAATCCCATACCACTAAGGGTATAAGAGGTTAAATAGGGTTTCCTGTTTTTAGAGAGAATGTAAGCTCCTTGGGAGCAGGGACTCTTTTCTTTTCTTTTTTCTTCTGGTTTATGTCAGAGCATATCTACACAGGCCTTATGGATAAGGGGTTTATAAATGTTGTGTTAATGGAATTGAGTTTCAGATACAGATTTCTGGCATTATGTGACTGTTCATCTGTGTGTGAGTAGGAGCCAACCTTCATGTGTAACTAGATGTTATCTAAGATCCTTTCCAACTTTTAATATCCTATATGACTGGAAAATGGTCTTTACTCTTTTCTACCAAAACTTAGAAAAATTCTCAGCAAAATGAATAATCAAGTCAAGGATCAATGGACTTATATTTCTGAGCAATTTTGCATTACGTACGCATCAAAACAAGGACCCAAATCAGACTTAGGTGCTTAAAATCAATTTGTGACTTCATCTGTATGAGTCTTCCCTCCACTGATATAAATTGCAACCTTTCTGTGACTTAGTAGAGCATCTTTCAGAGCTTCTTTGGCCAAAAAAATTCATCACGCTATAGCCTGAATGGTAATGAGCTTCTTTAAACTTAGGTCAGTCAATCGATAAACATTTCTTGTGTACTTACTATGTGCCAGGCACTGTGCTAAGTCCTGGGAATACAAAGAAGGGCAAAAGACAGTCTGTCTCTGCTCTCTAGGCACTCACAGTCTAATGGATAGGTGGGCTGGTTCTTGGATGGTAGACACTGTCTGCTTCTGAGTCCATACTGAACTCTTTCACACCTTGGTTAGGACATGTCAGAGCTTGTACTTTTCTGCTGGTATAGCTTTTGAGAACCCAGGGTCACCACACCTAGAAGAGGCACCCAGAGAAGAACTTTAGTGGTTTACAGGGTGGCTAGGACCAAGGACCACAAGACCAGCTTGAGGCAATCATACATTTAAAAAAAAAAGGAAACCACCAAATGGTAATAAAATAATAGCAGTAATAATTTATTTTCACTCTTTCCCCTCCTGATCTCTTTTTCATTTGCACTTATTAAGTTTTGGTTATGGTTATTTCTTATATAGCTGTAGTCATTGTCAGTCATAGCTATTATCAGAAGCTAGGATAAGGCTGCTGGGTCTCTGTTCGTCGTGTCCTGAGGTGTCTAGCCTCCCCTGGCTTGCCTGGGTTGTGTTTTGTCCTAGGTGCTTGTCTCAGATGCCAAGATTACTTGTGTCAGCTCTGGTCGCTGTGACCATTGTTCTTTTGTAATACTTCATATAAGCCTAACTGTATTTTTTGTGTTTCTTTCTTGAATGTCCTTTTTATAGTATCATTAATAGTTGTTCATTGCATACCAGTTACTGCTATAGAAGTATGAGTTGTTATAGATTATAAAGTGGTCACCTTAATTGGATGGAAAATGGTGGACTTAGTCAAACCATTCCCCAATTATTAGATATTTACGTGGCTTTAATTTTTTGCTCTCCTAAGTAGAGCAGCTGTGAATGTTTTTGTACAAAGTGGTATTTTTTCCCCTTTTAATAATATCCTTAGGATACAGTCCCTGCAGTGAGATCATTAGGTCAAAGGGTGTGATCAGTTTTATAACTTCCATTGTACACTCTCCGATTATTTTCCTTTTTTTTTTTTTTTTTTTTTTGGTCTAGGCAATGGGGTTAAGTGGCTTGCCCAGGGTCACACAGCTAGTAAGTGTTATGTGTCTGAGTCTGAATTTGAACTTGGGTCCTCCTGAATCCAGGGCTGGTGCTCTATCCTCTGCGCCACCTAGCTGCCCCTTAGATTATTCTCCTGAAAGACTACACCAATAGTTACTTATCTTCTTACCTGGCCCGAGTGGTCCTATTAGAAAAGAATTCTTGCCTTTGGTCATAGAAGTACAAGAATGCAAAAAAGTTTGCTTCTTCTAACCAAGGCTGGAAATAATGGAAAGGATACACTTTGTAGGTTTCACTTGCCTCAAACATGGCTTCCTTTTTTTTTTTTTTCTGGTTATTCAGTTGTGTTTGACTCTGGGGGTTTTCTTGGCAAAGATAAGGGAGTGGTTTGCTATTTCCTTTTCCAGCTCATTTTATAGATGAGGAACTGAGGCAAACAGGGTTAAGTGACCTGCTCAGGGTCATATAGCTAGCAGATATCTGAGGCTGGATTTGAACTCATGAACATGAGCCTTTTTGATTCCAAGCCCAGTGCTCCATCCACTTTACTACCTAGTTGTCTTGTTAGTGTAAATGAGCGGGATTTAGAGCTTAGGGAGATACCCAGATTGTACACTTCAAACTAATAAAATCTGAGCACAGAAGGGTAATTGACTTTTTGGAAGTTTGGAGATGTTTCTGTACTGAGAGACTTTTTCTGTGTTAAAGGCTTTAGGGTGCCAGTGTGCTAGAGTGGAAAAAGTCTTGGATTTGGTGTTAGATGATCTAGGTTCAATTACTTACTACCTGTGTGACTTAAAGTGACTGTGACTATTGTAATCTCTCTAGGCCTCATCTGTGAAATGATAGTTTTGGATTGGGTGGACTTTTAAGTTCTCTTTCAGACTTATATTTGTGATCCAGTGATCAGCCAGATGAAGTGCAGGTTCCTGAGTTTAAATTCAGCCTCAGACAGTATAAGCTTTGTGACCCTGGACAAATCACTTAACCTCTCAGCTTCAGTTTCTTCATCTGTAAAATGGGGATAAATAATAGCACCTACTTTAGGGTTATTGTAAGGATCAAATGAGATAGTTTTTGTAAAGTGGAATGAGATAATATTTGTAAAGTATTTGCAAACCCTACATAAATTCTAATTATCATCATCATCATCATCATCATCATCATCATCATCATCATTGTCCTATGACATTTGAAGGTATGGGCTAAGACTGGGAAATGTTCTTGAGTGCCATTTTACCAGGGGCCACATTTTCTGGGACATTAATAAACACCACTATAAAGTTAAGATCTGAAAATCAGTCATTCAACAGGTATTTTATTAAGTGTCTGCTGTGTGTCAGGCCTTAAGCTAGGCACTGGGGGTACAAAGTCAAAACTGAAACCGTTCCTGACTTCAAAAAGCTTGAATTCCATTGTAGGAGAATATACATCCATATATGTTTATACAAAAATGAAAGGAAAGATGCAGGCAACTGCTCATTTCCTTATTTCCCTGGGTTTCCCCTTTCTTTGACCTTCCTCTTTTGACTTGCTGTCTTCCCCTCCTCTCCAGTCATTCTCAAATCTTACTTACCCAGGGCTTTTGTGACCTTCTGTGCTTTACATAAGCACAAACAAATCCCATAGTCCATAAATCGTAATTATAATTCACATCTGAATAGTGCTTTAAGGTTTGCAAAATGCTGTTCTCACAACCACCCTTTGATTTAGAGTGAAAAAGTCTTGGAGATCATCTCAGTTTCCCTCTCTATAAAATATGAAGATTGAATTAGATGAACTCTTAAGTTTCTTTCTAGTCCTAAACCCTATGACTGTATGAGCAAGTCCAAAAATGAGGAAACTGAGACCCAGCAAGGAATGTTACACAGCTGGTAAATGGCAGAGCCAGGACCCTTATTGTGGGCATTGATACCCGAAAGCTGTGCAGAACTCTATTCTGCCTCTAGTTGATTCTTGTGATTAGGAAGGAACCAGAGGCCTGTCAAAGCAAGGATTCAGTCAGACAGTCAAGCATTTATTTGTTAAGCACTTAAAATATTCCTGGCACTATGATAAGTACTAGGGATACAAAGAAAGACAAAGACAGTCCTTAGCGGAGACTGATCTGTTTCCTTTTTTTTTTTTTTTTTGGCCAAAATTCTCTTGCTTACTCCTTTTACTGAGAGAAGGGGGAGTTTGGTAAATGCTATTTTTTGAGGTGCTTATGCTCCAACTTAGAACTAGTCCTTAATTAACACCCCTCTCCTTTACTTGTCAATTTCCCATTTTCTAAGGGGCCTGGATATGGGTGCTTCTGGACATCCCTTCCTCATTCTTGGGATGAACCCCAGGGGAAAAAGCTGAGATTGCTGTGATTCAAGAATACTAGAATAAAGCTGGTCATTAAACACACTTCGATTTCCCCAGAGTTCCAGCCTCCATCTGTGTAGGAGCGGGGCTCAGAACACAGCGCTCTGCCAGGCTACAGAACAGATGTCTAGGTGAGTTCCTAAGAGGATGACTTTTCTTTCCTCATCTACCCAGAGATACCTGACCTTTGGCCAGGAGCCGACAGTTGTTTTTAGGTAACTTAAGCAATAGTTGTTCTTTTAAATGACTAAGTTTCCTGAAGATCTGAATGACTTCTTCAATCATCTCTGTTTTGCAGTTGGCCAAAGTGTATTTTATCTTTTGCAGAAGTTGTGAGTGGGAGGAAGGACAAACCACTTCCTCTGTAGCTTTCTGATTTATCAGGCACAACTTTGACAGTTTCAGTTTGAAGAGGAAAATGAAAAAAAGTGAAATAAATAAACCTGTCTCAGCATTTACTATCCTCTGCCTTGTTCTCCATTAATGTGATTGCATTCCTGGGCCTGGTTTAACCTCAGCTTTGAGGCCTCATGAAGTCTTTTAAAGTTCTACTGGTCCTGTGCTGATTTCTTAGTTTCTGTATATCCATTTGTAGATCAAATGAATTGGAGTCTTGAGACTGAGACTCTTAACTACTTTTAGGTAGCTGGGTTTCTCGTCTTTTTATTATTGTGATACATCTAAGTTAGGTTAATAGGCTGGCCTCAACACAGCTGTGGTACTTTCCTGAGAAAGTAAAAAATACTAGCTGACATTTATGTAGAATTTTCAGATTTATGCAAAGCACTTGACATAGATCATTTAGTTTGATCCTCGCAACTCTATGAGATCAAACCTCCAGAGAGGTTCAGTCACTCAGCTGTAGCTGCCTGAGGCCAAGTCTTCCTGACTCCAAGGCCAGTCTTCTGTCCACTTTGCTATATGGCTCCTAAGTAAGAACTAATTAGGTCATCAGTAAATTTCGGGTTCTAGCCTCTGCCCTGAGGGCTTTACCAGAGACAAACATTAGGATGTCAGTAGACTTGTGTGGGGCCATAGCAAAGCCTCTACTCCTTTGCAATCTGCAAAAATGTTGGCTTAATGTCCTGTAGACACAATACCCGGGGTTTCCCCTGCATGTGTCTGGCTCTGAGATTTAATGTATTAGTTCATTAGAACTGTATGTAACAATGTGTTTAGTATACCATAACATATGATCATGAAGACTTTTCTGATGAGAGTTTTCAATAACTTGTCCATTCCTCAATTGTGTCATCCTTTTCAACCCATCTTCCACTTCTCTCCTATACCCCACCTCCCTAGGGAGTCTTTAGTACTAGGCTCCCTAAATCCCCATTTCCTCAGTTTATTTACTTATTGATGCTGCAACTGCTTTTTGTCGGGGGTAGATCAAAGCACCCTGAGACGGATGTTGGGAGAAGGCTGTAGAAGTTATAAGCCAATACCAAGTAGGTATAGGCAAAGCAGTACTTCCTTCTGGGTTTGAGAATAGTTGAATTATAGAAAAATAGACATAGAACAAGGCCATGGGCTTCTAGGGGAAATGGTATTATTGAAGGATTTTTGACCACCTGTCCTGCACTGTAACTGAGGATAGAACAAGAGAAAATGGATACAAGTAGTAACACGATTTTTATATTTATGTAGGTATTTTAATTTTTTCAGATTTTATTTAGACACGTCATACAGAGCACAAGGCCTCTGCAGTTGACTCCTCTGCAATCTCCTGAACAGTTAAGCAGAACATCATAGCGAATGGCTGTGACATAGAAGGATACATTTCAGCAGTTGTGTTTTTTTTTTTTTTCCTCAAATCTTTACTGGGTAAGTGGGGAAGGTTGGCAGGGTCCAGCTTAGTCCTTCTTGGCAGCAGCCTTCCTCATGGCAACGAGGACGTTTTCTGAGCTTCTCTCTCTTCCTCTTGGCCTGGATGTGAGTTCCCACCCATTTTTTGATGAATTTAAGGGCTCACTTATCCTTGGAGACCTTTAACAATTCCATGGCTGCGTCTCGTAAGGGGCAAATAGTGTGCTTAGATCTGCATTCAAACTCTGTAGTTCTTTTTCTGGATTTGGACAGCGTTTTCCATCGTGAGTCTTTTGGAGTTGTCTTAGATCCTTGAATTGCTGATAAGAGCTAATCTATCACAGTTAGTCATTGCACAATGTTGCTGCGACTGTGTACAGTGTTCTTCTGGTTCTGCTCACTTTATTCAGCATCAGTCCATATAAGTCTTTCCAGGTTTTTCTGAAGTCCACCTGCTCATCATTTCTTATAGCACAATAGTATTCCTTTACATTCATATACCACAACTTGTTCAGGCATTCCTCAATTGATGGGCATCACCTCAATTTCCAATTCTTTGCCACCACAGGAAGAGCTGTTATAAATATTTTTGTACATGTGGGTCCTTTTCCCATTTGTATGATCTCTTTTGGATATAGACCTAGAAGTGGCATTGCTGGGTCAAAGGGTATACATAGTTTTATAACTGTTTGGGCATAGTTCCAAATTGCTCTCCAGAATGGTTGGATCATTTCACAACTCCACCAACAATCATTAATCTTCCAATCAAGTGAGGGTTTTTAATGTTGGGGAAAACATAGGTGTGTTTGTAGGAAGATGGAATCAATAGATTGGGAGAGAGAGAAGATTAGAAACAGAGTAGGGATGATAAAGGGGGCAATTTTCTGGAGAAGATGGAAAGGGATGGGATTAAGGGTACAACTAGAAATGCCTGGCCAAGGAGAAGGACCATCTCTTTATGTGGGACAGATGAAGGAGGATATATTCAAGCAAGAAGTTTGAGTGATGTGAGAAGAGGAGGTGGGGATAAGGGGAAGCTCTTGGTGAATGGCCTCAGTTTTTTGGAGAAGTAGGATGCAGAGTTCTTTCCTGAAAGGGTAGGGTAGGGGGTGCTGTGAGAGCCTTGAGGAGGAATGAAAAGGTTTGAATAGTTGCTGTGTCAACCAGATAGTTAATTATGAAGTTGTAGGCATAGTGCCTTGCTTGGAGGTGAGGGACCAGTTGAGATGATGTAGCGTAAATTTGTAGTGGACCTAGAGAGTAAGCACATTTAAAAATTTTTCTTCATCTCTGTTCATAAATGTGTAAACAGGAGTGAAGGCAGTAAGATAGTGGGAGTAATCCAAGGTAGGAGTTTAGCAAGGCATGATCTGAGACAGAATGGGGGCTAGAGGTTTCAATGTGGAGGATAGTGTAGGGTTGAACTTATTCACTAAAGAGTAATGGTAAGGAAAGGGAGCAAAGGATAGCCAGTGCAGGGGTGAGGGACTGAGAAAGAAGTGAGGGGTAGAAGTCAATTTTTGGTTAATCCAGAATTATTTTTATTTAGGAGGACTGATATTCTACAAAATATTTTGGGGAAGAAGAGTAGACCCTGCTCTAGGTCCCTAAGCAGACAAACCGTAAAGTGTAATAGATGATTTGTGAAAGATCCACATGTTGGGTAAGCTGGTAATGATAGTTTACAAAATAATTCTCTGTGTTGTACTTTGTCAACGAAGATCTTACATAGTAGCCATTAGAGGTAGATGGAACCTTAGATATCATCTAGTTCCATGATAACTCTGTTGGTTGGTCACACACCAGTTTGTCAGATATGTAGTCATTTTGCCCATGAGCTGAACTACCTGGGAACCTCACTGCTAAGAATGATGTCATTGTACTGAAGAGAGTAGGCATTTGTAATTTTGTATTTGAGCTATTATTCCCTTGCATTGCACAGGGTTCAGTGATTTGCCCAGGCTCACACAGCTAGTAACTGACCTTGGGCAAGTCACTTGACCCTGTTTGCTTCAGTTTCCTCATCTGTAAAATGAGGTGGAAAAGGAAATGGCAAACTAACCACTCCAGTATCTTTGCCAAGAAAACCCCAAATGGGGTCACGAAGAGTCTCAGACATGACTGAAAAATGATTCATTGAACACTCTGGAGTATCAGTTCTCAAAAAGTGGTCTGGGAACCACTGAGGGTCCCCAAGACCCTTTCAGATGGTATTTGAGGTCAAAACAATATCATAATTCTAATATTAATTTTGAATGCAGTAAATATGGATAGATTTAAACATTATTGTGTTGAAATCAATTCATACTGACAAGTTGGTAAGTTTTCAGAGTAAGCATTTATGCCTTGGAAAGTGCTACAAATCAGGGCTTGATTTATTACTTTGTTGATTGTCTAAACCGCCACAACCTGTGGCCCTCAGGCTGCAGTGGCCCACAGGCACATCAAAGGATTTCAAACTTAAGAAAGTGATGGAGAAAATGTTAATGATGCAGCTTAAACTTAAAAGTGTGTTGTGTATACATTTTCCCCCAGAGAGCTAATCATTAAACATTTGTCAGCACATCACTAAATATAACCCACATGAACAAAAGCTCTTTGGTGGGGTCCTCAATATTGTTTAGTAGTGTGAAGGGGTTCTAAGACCAAAAAGTTGGAGAATTTGTGCTTTAGAGTAATTCAGAGAAGACCTGGCAAAGTTAGGACTAATTCTTTACCATCTGCATGATTTGGCTTTTATTAGAGACTCATTCTCATGGTTGGGTGCTGGCATGGAGGCTGCTCTATCATTCTCATGGCTGGGTGCTGGCATGGAAGCTCCTCTATCATTCCCAGGGGATTGGAGCAAAGTCCTCTCTGTTGTTCTTTTTTTCTAACAGTGGCTGTTGCCTAAGGCAACAGGGATTTATTTCTTTCCAGGTCCAAACCATTGCTGAGAGTCTTCTTTGTCCTTTTTCTTTGGTTTTAAATATTTGTTCATTCATAGCCTTGAAAGTCTAGGAATGTTTTAGAATTTATTTACCCCCCTCCCCCCACAAGAGCTTTGGTTCATGTGGTACCTCATCCACATGATGTTCCATATCTAATCAATTGCCAAGTCCTCTGGATTCTCTTTCCATAACACTCCTCACTCTCTTCTCCATACCATTATTATTCAGGCCCTTACCACCTCTCACCTGGACTATCCTAACTGTGCTTCCTGTTTCCAGTCTTTCTGCCAGCTCCAATTGATCTTCCTAAGTGATTTTCCTAATGCCCAAGTCTGATGACTTCCCTGTCCTGCTCAAAAACTTCCAGTGACCCTCTGTTGCTGAGAAAAATAGAAGCAATGCACCTCAGCCTGGCATTTAGGGCTTTCCACATTCTTTCTCCAGCGTCTTTTTCCAAACTTATTTCATGGATAATTGCCTTTCATTCATTCTACGTGCTAGCCAAGCTGTACCGTTCCCTAATCTTTTCCTGCGTTCTTCCACCTGTGTTCATCTGTGCATGTTGTTCACTGGACCTAGAATGGTCTCCTCACTATCTCCATCGATTGACATCCTTCCCCTTCCTTCAAAGCCCGGTCCAGGTGCTGTGTCCTTCATGAAGCCTTTTTCACCTCAGCTTGAAGTGCTCTTTCAAACCATAAGTCTTCTTTGGCCTTTTTGTTTTACCTGTCCTGTACATTTGATCATCTTCTTAATTGTTTCTGTACACATTTCATCCTTTTACTGAATTGTAAGCTTCTTGAGGGCAGTCACTGGGTCAGTTTTCTTCTTTGTATTCCAGCTGGTCCTGTTGCACATTGTGCAGTAGGTGCTGAATAAGTGTTTGTTTAGTTGCATAAATTTTAAAGGAAAGAAGGGAGCCAGATTCAGGTGGGGTGGGGGTGAGGAAGGGGAAGCTCCGGTCAAACCTTGAGCAGTATATGACAGAAATGACCACTTGCTGAGAAAGGATCAACAAGTTTGTAAGCAGAGAAGAAGAGCATGGCACTGAGTTAAGGACCGCAAAGTAAAAAGTCAGGCCGTGGCCTTAGCTGACACCTAGGCCCCCTCCTTTAGTGTTAAAGGACAAACCTTTGTTACCCAGTCAAAGCTTCTTATTTTGTTTTCATTCCTCTTCTCTTGCATTCTGTAACGATGTTTAAAGTTTGAGATTCCCAGATTGAAGGTATTTGAGAGTTCATTGGTATTGTGAATGGTGCCATGAAGAGTGACCCTTGAGGCTTTTGGCCCTTTTTAAAGAAACAGCTCTACAGCATGTGAAATTCCTCTGCCCCAACCCCCTCAGGGGCCTACTCTGGGGTTGCCTCCCTGAGCCAGCCAAGCCACTTATTAGGAGCTGGATGCAGGGGCTATTTTCCAAGCCAAGACTAACCACTATACCTCTGTCTCTCAATACATATTCATTCTCTTTCAGCTCTCTTTCTCCTCCATCTTCCTCTTTCCTATACTTTCTCTTTGCTTTCTCTCTCCCCTCTTTTCCTCCCTTTTTCCTCATTCTCTCCTCATTTATATCTCTATTTTCCTTGCCTGTTGTTTTCACTAGCTTCTTCCTTTCTCTGTTTTGTTTACTGCCTTAATTTAACCCAAACTGGGCATATTGTTATAGTAGAAAGAACTGAATTTGGAGTCAAAAGACTTAGTCTTAAAGCTTAACTTCTGCATTTACTACCTCAGACCTTAGACTAGTCACTTCTCCACTTTGGGTCCATTTCCTCCTATGTAAAGAGTGAGAGTATTGGACTAGATTAGAGGTGTCAAACATGGCAATCCCAAGTGCAGCCAAACCATATTAAAATGTAATTGGGAAATATTTAATGTAATAAACAATCCAATAAAACATAGATAATGTTAATATGTCATTTTCTAAATCGCTGTACAGTCCTCAGGGGTCCTGATGTAGGGTTTAGTGGTCCTCATTTCTATTTGAGTTTGACACCACTGAACTACATGATCTCTAAGGTCCTTTCCAGCTCTTAAGTTTGTGATCTTTTTATAGGCCTATTCTAGTCCTTCAGCACCATCCACTGGGATAGACTTAACTCCCTCTTCCCAACCAGACTTTTTAGTACCACTCTTCCTCAGCTGCCCTACTCCCTTCATTCTCCCTCAGGTCCCCCCCCCCCCAACCCTCCCATTTCCATGGCATGGTATGACTGATCAGGGGGCCATGGCACAGAAGAAGCTTTGCCCTAAGTCCCTTTGGTGTCTGCCTAAGGCAGCAGGTACTCATATTCCTGCAGCTGCTGGCAGTGCTTGGATGGGAAGAAGAGAACTGCAGCTGGTTGTATTTGCTGAAATTTCCAGTGGGCGGAGTGTGGTCTAGTGGTGTCAGAAGCAGAGCCCACGGCTCTATTTTAGTTTTGTCGTTGACTCATTTCATAAGCTCAGAAAAGTCACTTAAATCTCACCAGCCTTGAGTAAAATGGTGGCTTGAGCTTCCTTTTTAAACACAGAGTTAACTCCTTGGGCAGGAGGTAGGGTGTACTGCTCATCAGTCAGGGAAAACAGGATCTGTTCATTTCAAAGAGAAGAATCACCACACTGGGGACAGACCATTTCCAAACAAACTTTTCTTTTGTCCTCTATGGAGCCAGCCTTCCATCTTCCTTCCATCCCGTGAATCTCTAGCTAGCTTGAGCTGCAGGGGGTTGGAAAGCACCAAAGCGGCTTTTTCTAGAGGAACTTCAGAAACACAGGGTGATCTGGAGAGAGAGTTCTAGGTTGGGGAGGCAGGAGACTGGAGCTGGAGGCCTAGCTTTGCCCCTAACGTTGCTGTGAGGCATTTAACATATCACTTCTCTTTAGACCTCACTTTCCCCCCTGTACAATTATTATTTATTGTTCAGTCATGTTTCACTCTTCATGACCCCATTTAGGGTTTTCTTGGCAAAGATACTGGAATGGTTTGCCATTTCCTCATCCAGTTCATTTTACAGATGAGGAAACTGAGGCAAACAGGATTAAGTGACTTGCTGAAAGTCACACAACTAGTAAGTGTTTCAGGCTGGATTTGAACTCAGGTCTTAATGACTTTAGGTTTAGTACTTTGTCTACTGTGCCACCTATTTGCCTCTAGCAGAGAGGCCCTTTTCTTCAGATGGTCTCTGGCCTGAGTTACCATTCCTTGAGGGAACCTTAGCCATGCTATCACTCCACTCCCAGCACAACTTAACTCTATAGATTGCACTGCCCCCTTTTAGGAACCCTCTTCTCCTCTCTCTTTCCAGTCCTTCTTTATATGCTTTGCTTACTCCTATTAGAGTAGAAACTTCTGGAGAGTAAAACTGTCCTTTTCTTTTCTCTCTCTCTCTCTTTTTTTTTCTTCTAAGTATTTGTTTCTCCAGAACTTAGAGCAATGCCTGGTATGTAAATGCTGATTCATATTCTCTCTCTTCCTCCCTCTCTCCTTCTTCTTCCCTTTCTCTTCCTTCTCCCTCTTCCTCTCCTTACCTACCTCCTACTTACCTACCTACCTACCTGTCTTCCACATCTAAGCAAAGATTAGGTGATTCTCTTATATCTCTTGGACATTTAATTTCCACCCACACAGATACCACCAGCAAACAATCGTGTGCTTTTCCATGTTTATTTTATTCTTAGTAGATCTTCTTAATTGCTTTCCCTCTCTTTCCCTTGTTGATAAAATGAAATATTGGTTTGGGATGTATATGTGATTCAAGTAGATAAATACTTTTGCTAGTTATCAAAGGCAATAGGATTTCAGGTAGAAATAGTTTTGTTAACCAAGATAATAGATTGAGAGCTAGAAAAAACCATTTAGAATAACTGTTTTAATTTAAAAATGGGGAAACTAAGATGCAGAAAAGTTAAATGTTTTCCCTGAAGTCTCACAGGAGCTGGGATTTGAACCCTGGTCCTCTGATGACAAAACTGGTTATCTTTTTACTCAGCCATTTTATTCTTACAATAGAAACTTGGTTATGTTTAGGTTTTAAAAACTTATGCACAGTCTTGTAATTAACATTTTAGCAAAATAGACAGCAACTTACCAATATGTCTTTAAGAGATCCTGCTTTATCTGTTTAATTTGTTTTGTAAACCTTGTACAGGTATTGTTTAGCTCTTCCCATTAAGTCTTTGGACAAATAAATAAAATAGTTTGTGCAGGAATGAATTTGGCAACATCTTCCAACTGCCTGAAAAAAAATTAGGTCACCCTTGGAAAGTTTGGCCCTGAATTCTCAGGGGAAAGATATAGGGGAATGATATCTCCAGCTTGTCAAAGCTGTGCAGCCCTGCTGGGAAGCAATTCATGTTTGCTACCGAGCTTGCTTTCCTGACTTGTGTGAAAGCAGAGGGAGCATATGAGCATTTGCAATCTGAATTTATTTGCCCCATTCAGAAAGCTTCTCAAGGCCACCTTTGTGATCAGAAATGTTTCCCAGAGTAGAAGGGAAATGGGAGAAGGGTATTGAGAAAGAAGCATGCTGTGACCTGCTTAAAGGATTACATGTGAAAGTTCTTCCTGGAACAGAGAATAGCTTGATAATTTCATTGTTTGGAGTTTGAAGAAAAATCTGCTGAGATGAGCTTTTCCTTGAACAGTTTTGGCAATGTGTTCATGGGCATGTCATAGAATTCTCAGCAGGTAGACACTGCAGAGTTCCTTGGAAATAGCTAAGCAGGTATTTCCAAAGTTTGAAATAGTTTGCCTGATTTTCTTGAGTGCATGTTGGGATGGCTCATTCTAATAACCCAGAGACTGCCAGTTGGGAAGACTACTACCGCTACCCTGCCTAGTCAATTGAAGAGAAATCTTTGGGTTAGACCCTACTTGGCCTTGTATACCCCCAGTGACATATCTAGCTGAGTCTGCTACCTCTTAAATGCTACAGTGGGAGGGTTCAAAATAAATTAAAAACCATGATGGTGTGTTAAAGATCGTGCCAAAATGTTGTCAAATGTATTGGAATATGTTCTGCTTGGCAGATTTTGGCTCATTATAGGGAAACATTTCTTAACAATTAGAGCTGTCCAGCAGAGAAACTGATTGCCTCATGAAGTTATGAGTTCTCTGTCACTGGAAGGGTTCAAAAAACTATCAATTGGATGCTGTAGAGCAGATTGTGTGCTGGGTGACCTCTGAGGGTCTCCCATCCTCAATTCTGGAATTCTTTGAAAGTCATCTAAGAACATTTCTTAACAATACCCAAAATCCAATTATAGAAAAAAAATTTCTGGAGAAAGTGATTCTTGGAGCCAACTCAAAGGCTAATTTCTCTAGGGCAGATGGGGTTCGTGGTAGGTATGACATGTAGAACTCACACTGTAGTGCAATAGGTCTGAGTTTCTCTGGACGCTCAGAAGGACTTGAGAAAAATAGAAAATGAATGCTTAAATATACTTATCTGGTATTGCTTGGACCTTGGCCCACCAGTCAGTGAATGTGCCAATTGCTTTGGAGGGCCAAATGCATTTTCTTTCTTTCTTTCTTTCTTTCTTTCTTTCTTTCTTTCTTTCTTT